>NW_006400155.1:1236356-1237904 GCF_000299155.1 Elephantulus edwardii
ATGGGAACAAATATAGATCTCTTCCAGTCAGTTGGCCAAGTGGTTGTTCTCCAGATTTCTTGGCACAACTTGGTGAGCACATCCAGGGCAGCATTAGCATCAGTTATACTGGATGTAAATGGAAAAGTACACCCGGCAAGAGAAAGAAAGTGGAAAAGCAGATAAGAAAATAAGATTTATCACAATGCTGTTTACGGGAGCTTCATGCTGAGCACAAAGTTAAAAACAAAATAGTAAAGAATGGCAAAATCTAGCTTGCTAGTGACAAGTAAAACAAAGACATTGCAGTATTAATTTTTATAAAATTGGCTTCAGAGCAACAATCAGCATAAAAGACAAAGAAGGTCATTCTATAATGAGTAAAGGCTCAATCCAGCAAGAAGTCATGTTGCTGTGAGGTTCCATTAAGTCAAATGCGATTTATAGCGACCCTATGAATAACAAATCTGAACCCCATGTAATCCTGTGCCATCTTCACTATCTCTGACACATTCAAGGCCATTGCTGAAGTGACAGTATCAATCCAGCTGGCTGGGGGTCTTACTCTATTTTGCTGTTCCCTCCACCTTCCCAAGCACTATGTCCCTCCCCAAGGAATAGCCTTTCCTAGCAATGTGCTCGGAAGTATGTGAAACAAAGTTCAAAAACATCAGTTCTTCCAAGAAGTCCTCATGACAGAAGAAAAAGTGATGTACAAGGTCACAGTCATAACAAATATCTACTCACTCAATGAAAGAGCTCAGAAATATATAAAACAAACATTAATATGATTCAAAAGAATAACAATGCCACAATAATAGTAGATGTCTTTAACACACTTTTAATGAAGGACAAAACAACTAAAAACTCAACAAAGATGTTTTGCAACTCAATCAACAAATTTGACATCAAGGAAACCTTTCAACTGATAAGCTACTCACAGGGAATCTTATTATGAAGATGAATATATTATATCCAATTTCACCAAGGACATGACTACATTGTAACTGTCAGCAGGGAATGAATCATGGGTAGCCAAGTTGACAACCTTGATCATCACATCAGGGAAATTAGAAAGCATCCAAATTAGTAAAGAAGTATAAATTTTTCTATTTGCATAAAATCCTATGCATAGAAAAATCCTAGAATATCTTTGCTGGGACCAATTGACAAATTCAGTGCAGGATATAAAATTGAGTTACAAAAATCAGCAGGATTCCTCTAATTCCACTAAGAGAATTCTGTAAAGATAATTAGGAAAATAATATCCTATAAAATAGCCACCCAAAAGATAACATACTTAGGAATAAATTTTACTAGAAATACAAAATATCTGCCCAAGAAAACCACAAAACACTGCTGTTGTTGTTATGTGCCACTGAGTCATTTGTGACTCATAGTAACCTTACATGGGAGGTGCAGTAGGTTTGAGGACTCCGAGCACGTGTGGTGGTTCTTTGGGGCCCACGAGGGGATTGGCAGAGCAGACTTGATAGATGAATGGGGGCCTGGGGCAGGGAGCTTCCCAGCAATTGGGCGTGCTGGGCTGCTAAGACACTGTAAGGCCCT
>NW_006400155.1:1238964-1240019 GCF_000299155.1 Elephantulus edwardii
CTATAGTCCTTGACCTTCTGCAGCAAGCACTTCAGGTCTTCTTCAGTTTCAGCAAGCAAAGTTGTTCATGATGCTTCCTCCAATCCTGATGCCACGTTCCTCCTCATAAAGCCCTGCTTCCCAAATGATCTGTTCTGCATATAGATTGAAAAGATATGGAGACAGGGTGCATACTTTACTCACTCCTTTCCTGATTTGAACCATGTAGTGTGTCCTTGCTCTGTTCTGGGGACTGCTTCCTGGTCTGAGCATAGATGTGGCATGAGCATGATCAAGTGTTCTTCCCATTCTCCTCAAGGTTGATCACAATTTGTTGTGATCCACACAGTCAAATGCCTTGGCATAGTCAATAAAACACAGATAAACATTCCTCTGGTACTCTCTGCTTTCTGCCAAGATCTTCTGACACTAGAGATAATGTCTCTAGTGCCATAATCTCTTCTAAACCCAGCTTGTTCTTCTAATAGTTCTTTGTCAGTGTGCTGTTTCAGTCAGTTTTGGATAATCTTCAGCACTATTTTGCTTGCATGTTATAATAGTGATATTGTTTGATAACTTCCACCTCTGTCAGGTCTCATTTTTTTTAATGGAAATAAATATGGATCTCTTCCAGTCACTTGGACAGGTAGTTTTCCTCCATATTGCCTGTCACACTTGGTGAGCACATCCAGGAAGGCATCTGTTTGTTGAAATATGTCAATTAGCATTCCATCAATTTCTAGGACCTCTTTTCCCCAAGAAAAATCCTTTAGAGGAACCTGCAAAACAGACTTACATAAATGGAAAAATATATCATATTCTTTAATAGGATGACGTAACATCATGGCAATATTAATGACCAATGGAACATAATTGAGAACTCAGAAATAAATATCTCCACCTGTAGATAGTTTCCACACTCTGTTGGGTCACCTTTCTTTGGGATGGGAACAAATATAGATCTCTTCCAGTCAGTCGGCCAAGTGGTTGTTCTCCAGATTTCTTGACACAACTTGGTGAGCACATCCAGGGAAGCATCTGTTAGCTGAAATATGTCAGTTGGTATACCATCTATT
>NW_006400155.1:1241724-1245059 GCF_000299155.1 Elephantulus edwardii
AACAACAACAACAACAACAACAACATAGATAGTTAGAGCTCTCATGGTTTAGTGGTAAGGAATTGCATTGTCAACCCAGAATCACACACACCAGCTGCTATGAAAGATGGAGAATCTTTTCACGTGTGATGTACTGTCTCTGAAAACCCACTGCAGAATCAACTATGAGCCAGTTCCAGCATGGTTGTACCTAGCAACGACAACAAAGACAGTTAATGTTTGACAAAAAACTAATATCCATAAAGTGGAGAAATATTCTCTCTTGCAAATGGTGCTGGCAAAATTGGATATCCATTTGTAGAAAAATGAAACAAGATCTATATCTCACACCATATGCAAAAACTCATTCAAGAGAGAACAAAGACTTAGACGTGAAACCTAAAACTCTAACCACCATCTGCACAATGTCACTGAAGGGAGGGAAGACATGGAAAAATGCACAAAATTACACACAACACAGGTAAGTACATTTGCATACACAACCCTGCGTTAACAATAACAGCAACAAGTGAATACAGTCAAATAGGCAAGATGAATGCACATGGGTAGCTGAATGGAATTTTACAGATGATCATATACACTTAGGACTGGCAGGTAATATTTCTGTGTATATATTTGTATTTGCTGTAAATATATTCAGGTCTATAATAGAACTATAAGCACAAAATTATGTAAACTTCTTAACTATAAACACTTAAGGGAATGAGTCTCTTATCCTGGAACCTCAGGAGTATAGTCTGAGGGACACCAAAGTCAACTGGCATAAAATAGTCCATGAAGACAATGTCCTGTATTCTTTGGTGAATGGCAACTGGCGTCTTGGGCCTTAAAGGCTTATGAGTGGTCATCTAAGTTTGAACTATTTAAGTATTGGTTTCACATTCTCCAGAGCAATAAAGATTTTGTCTGTGACTGCATGGGGATGTGTGGTGTGGTGAGGAGAATCAAAGAAGCATGGAAACAATTAGTCTAGAGGACTAAATAACCTAATTAACCTCGACATCTGTGACCTTGAACCCCAGTACCTGAAGAACTAGATGATGCCTGGCTACAATAGCTGATCACTCTGAAAGGAATCATGACAGAAAGCTCTGGATAGAGTGAGAGAAAAATGTGAAACAAATGTCAAAATCCTAAAAATAGACAGGTTCACTGGACTAGGAGATGCAACTCAAATCTCTAATATTATAACCTTTAGTCACACTCTGAGCCCAGCACTGAACTTACCCACATAGCTCTATCTTCAGCCAAACAGTAGACAGGCCTCTGAGCTGAACAGTATCATCAATTCGATACTCACTCATTAGAATTGTTGTTGTTGTTATTGTTGTTGTTGATTGCCTTTGAAGTCAACATGACTCATAGTGACTCTAAGAACAAAAGGCCTGAAGCTCCTCTACAACTATCAACATTTATCAAAATTCATAGAGTTTCCAGCAGCATGTTATTTAGGAAGTGGATGCCATTCCTGCTTCCAAACTCCTTAGAATAATCAATCATATAAGATCAATAGGGCACCTTTTGCCTGGGGATAAAGCTCAGAAGGTTGGAAGGGACTGGATAGAGAAGAGAAATGGGAATGAAGGAAAGGACTTGGGAAGAGTGCTGTTAAAATGGGAGAATATAATTAAGGTCATAATATAAAGTATAAGGAGCACTGGTGACCCTAGTGACAAGAAGCTGCACTGTAATCCCACAGGCACTCATTTCATATCCACCAGCTGCTCTGCAGGAGAAGAATGGGCAACATCCTCCTATGAGATTAACTGCCTCTGGAAACCCACTGGAGGGTCAGCTATGGGTCAGTTCCAACTCGGTGACACACAACAACAACAATATAAAATATACATAAATAGTTGATTGGGAAACAAATTCACTCGGTAGAATGTCAGATCACAATAAAAGTTTTGAAGATTATTAAAATGGCTGATTTTGGCTCTACGTCTTAATAAAAAGAAAATATTAAAAAGCAAACAAACCAGAGTTTTGTATATAGTATAAAAGAACACCCAAGATAAATATTGTATAAAACCATTATTGTAGAATAAGTATAAGGATCCAGGAAGGAAGGGTGGGAGAGGCTGGAAGCAAAAGGATGTGGATGTGCAGGGGGAAGAGGGGATTAATTATTGGGCTATAAAGTTTGATGGGTGGGGGCTGAGAGAAATTGAAAGAATTTGTTCAAATTTGTATTAAAATTTTATAAATAAACTAGTGGGGGGTGGGTGAAGAGCATCCAAATAGCTAGCTAGTGCTGCTATACTCGAAATAACAAAATTCAATGGCTTTACCAAGCAGAAACATTTTCTTTCTCTCACTTTAGAAGGCTCCAAGTCTGAGTTCGGGGCTTTCTCTCTGTGTCAGCTCACGTAATAAAGACAGAGACACAAACTGTTAAAAATTTATCCCCTCTCCTGATTCTATATCTAAAGCCCATGCCTGGCAAACCTACAATATATCAGTTCATCTTCTGCATATCTTCCCCTCATTCTTCCTTTTTTTTTCCTTAGGGCTTCTCTATCCCTCAGGGCTTTAGCTTTCAAATTGTCAGTTTCTCTAATCATGAGAAACCATTTCCAAGTCAGGTGTTAATGACTTTACACTTCCAAAATGTGTTTACATAGTACAGTGATGTCTGAGGGAAGACAAGGGTGTTTTTTCTAAAAGAATTCCTTTTCTGACAGTAGAGTTGAGAACTGTGGACACCTGGAAGGGGAAGCACCTGGGCTTTCCTGAGGCCAATGTGAAGATGTTGTTGTATACCTCTTGCTTATAGTCAATCAGAACTGATCTGTAGCTGACCCTCAGTGGGTATATTCAAAGGTAGTATAATTACTATGGAGGAGAGTACCTATCCTTCTTAGGAGCAGCTGATGGCTTCAAACTGTGTGCTTTTGGATTGGCAGCACAGCTCCTTACCACTTCTAGGCCACCAGAGCGTCTAAGGAGGGGGAAAAAGTGCAGTGAAAGCTGGAGAGACCTGGAGCTTGAAGGATGGCTTTATTTTGGGGGGTGTTGAAAGTTTTTCACTTTGACAGGGTGCAAACATACCATATTTCTGTTTTTTCTTTCACTGGAAAATATTTGAGTTTTACTTCTCTGGCAAAATAGGCTCTGGTTTTCACAGATTTTACTGTAGATGGACATACTCAAGCCAGGGTATGTTCAACTGCTTCCTATGCATGTGAAAGTTGCACAATGAGTAAGGAAGCCCAAAGAATTTATGTCTTAAAAAGTGGTGTTGCATGAAAGAATTTTTCTTTTACTTTTCCAAGAGGGTAGTGTTCTGGGGGGGGGGAACTTGGGAGGGGACAAATGTGCAACAATGAATGAAT
>NW_006400155.1:1247802-1251759 GCF_000299155.1 Elephantulus edwardii
AAAGTCTCTGTAAATTTTTACTAAAGTTAATAATAAATTTAAATTAAAAAAAATTGGTGTTGGTGGAGAGTGTTGGATGGTGCTTTTCGGGGTGTTCCTTCAAGGCAAGAATGGTGAAATTTTATCTTACATATTTTGGATCTATTTTCTGGAGGTGCCAATCCTTGAAAAGACAGTCATGCTTGGAAAAAGAGACAGTAAGCAAAAGACAGAAAGCACTGCAATCTCACAGATATATGGTTCAATTTCATCAGCTGCTTCCCAGAAGGATGGCCAGTCTCCTCCTGTGGGATTTACTGCCTCTGAAAACTTGCTGTGTCAATTTCAACTCAATGACACAGAACAACAACCTGCATTTTAAATTGGGGAATTTGGGAATACTTGAGAAATTAGCCTCTCAAACTTTAAGCATTTTACAATGTTGTGGTTGCTGTCTGCAGTCTATTATAATCCTGTGATGGTAGAAATGCTTCATAGGATTTCCTAGGCTTTAATGAGGTGGATTGGCACCCTAGTTGCTACAAGGGTCTCAAGCCTGTGAGAATGGTGCAAGCTTAGGCAATATTATGTTCAGCTCTACAAAAGGTTGGAGCCTACTTGAAGGCAATTCACAACAATAACGGATCTGTACAGGAACTCATGGGTCTTCTTTTTTTTCTCACAGATACCCTAAGCCAGTTCAAACCATCAACTTTCCAGGTAGCAGCCATTTAGTCATTGGTCACCAAGGCACAGCACAACAGCAACAAATGAATCCAGAGGACAGTAAGCAAGTGCCTTTTATAAACAAGAGGAGATTAATTTGTTTTAAAGTTCTGTTTCAAAATAACCTATCCAAATAACCCATTGTGAAGTTAAGGGCTTATTGTCCAAAATGGCTTTTCTATCCATTAACTCACTTTCCCATGTGGATGCATGGACATATGGGAATAGCATATGGTAGCCTATCCTCAAGAGGAGTGGCTCGTTTCACCACTGAATTGAGTGGATCCAGCAGCGGATTTGGAGAACCTTCCCTATCAATGAAAGAAGAAGGGAAAGAATGTAGTGTATCCATCAGAGACAGAGATTCCTGCACCACCTGGACTTGGGCCTATGGGAGCAGGAGCCATAGCAGGCACAGAAGAGAACCAGAGACCTGTAATGCAATGGGATCTTGGGACTGCTGTGCCACAGAGTGAGAGCTAATCAAAAGATCTGCACTTCAAACCTTCCAGCTGTTCTACAAGAGAAAGATGAGCAGTATCTTTTTGTCAACAGCATCAACAACACAAAAACAATTCTCATGAGATCAGACACATCTCTCCTCCTCCTGCACCTCTTTCTACTCATCCCAACACCAATCTTACTGCTTATTGTAATGAGTATAAGAAAGAAGCGTGGGAGAATAGTTTTGTGTTGTTGATGTTGATGACAGGAACAGTTCTCCTTGTGACGTTGGTAAAGGTCAGAAATGGCCATCCTTGCACAAATCTTGCTCTTTTTAGACCCACCCACTGCAACCAAGTTGATACTCAGTGACAATCAAATTCCTGAGGTCATAAATCTTTAACAGGAAGAGACTGCCAGCACAACTGGAGAATTCCAACTATAGATCTTTTCTTTAGCCACACACAAAAAGTCTACGCTACCACCATGAATCCTTAAAAGTAACTGATTTTCTTTCTTTTTTTAAAAAAAAATATATTTCTTACTGTGTATTTTCGAATCGGATCTGACTGACACAGATTTCTCCTCCTTCTCTAGAGGAGCGTCTGGTGGATTCAAACCACGTGTCTTTGGGATTGCAGTGCAGTTTCTTGCCACTAGGTCACCGGAGCTCCCTAAAACTAAATTTCTTATAAAGGATATATTACATATTGGTGGGGCAGGGACATGGATAAAAGGAAAATACAATAAATAAAAGGCAACGTGATCTAAGTTTTAACCTAAACCAAACCACTGTTGTTGATTCTGACTTATAGTAACCCTATAGGACAGAGTTGTTGTTGTTGTTGTTGTGTACTGTAGAGTCAAAACTGACCCATAACTGACCCTCCAGCAGGTGTTCAGAGGTAATTAGTTACACAGGAGGAAATTGCCCTTCCTTCTCCCATGAAGCAGCTGGTGGATTTGAGCTGTGTATTTTTGCATTGGCAGTGTGATTCCTTACCACTAACATTTGAGAGATGGAGAAAAGATTGAAAATGTTAATAACTTCATCTTCCTTAATCCACAAACAATATACTTGGTACCAGCAGAGGAAACCAGGAGGCCTATTACATTGGGAAAGTCTGCAGCTAGAGACTTGTCCAAATTACTGAGGAGCAATGATGTTGGTTCGAGGCCTAATGTGCATTTGATTCAGACAATGGTCCTTTCAGTCACTAGCCATGCTACTGAAAGCTGGACAATGAATAAGAATGACAGCAAAATTGATGCCTTTGAACTGTGGTGTTGGAGAAGAGTATTGAACATCCCATAGAATGCAGACAAACAGATGTGTCTTGGGGAGAAGGTGCAGCCAGAGTGCTCCTTAGGCAAGAATGGCAAAGCTTTGTCTCATATACTTTGGGCATGTTACAAGGAGAGGCAGCTGTCTTTGGAGAAGGGCATCATGCTTGGAAAGGTGGAAGGATGGTGAAGGAGAGGAAGACCCTTAATCAGGTGGATTACACAGTGACTGCAGCTATAGGTTCTAGTGTGTCGAAAACTGTGGTGATGGCAGAGAATAGGGCAGGGCTCAGATCTACTGTTCATAGGGTCATTATGAGTCATACTTGATTTGACAGCATCTGACAACAAAAAGCCTTCAGAGCTCCCTATACGACAGAGTAGAATTGCCATGCAATATTTCTAAGACTATATCTCTTTACAGGAGTTCACAGTCACCTTTCTCCTGCAGAGCAAATAGTAGATTCCAGCCACTCACTTTCAGTTTGCAGGTAAGTGTTTTAACCACAGTGCCACCACGGCTAATCAGGTGCTATGGGGAAATAAGCCAGTTGAGCGTTTTACCTCATAATATTATCTAAATAAATTCCACTTGAACTGACAAACAAAACCAATGGAAAACAAAACTAAACGAATTGCCTCAGAGTCAATTCTGACTTATGGTAACCCTTGTCAGAGTAGGACCATATTCCATAAAATTTTAGACTGAGTTTTTGGAAATAGATCACCATATCTTTATTCTTGGATGCCTCTGAGTTGACTCAAATTTCTAAACTTTCAATCACGTTACCACACAGAGATTTCAGACAAAACTAAAACTGAATTCTACTCATTGCTGTTGAGCCAGAACTGGCTCATAGCTGACTCTCGATCAAGATTCTGAGGCGATAAATCACATGGGAGGAGATTGCTCATCTTTCCCTTATGGAGAAGCCAGTGGATTTGAACTGCCAAGGGGGAGCCACTTTTGGCTAGCAGTGTAACTCCTTAGAAATCTTCAAACATGAAAACTTAGGTATATATTTTCTAATGGCGCTCTGGTGTCCTAGTGGGTAAGGGATTGTGCTGCCAAACTCAGGGGCAGGTGGGCTGAATACAACAACAAATGGGTGATCTTCTCCAGTACAATGTAGGGTTTCTGAAAACCTGCTGGAAGGTCCAGCTATGGATCAGTTCCAACTCAACAGCAACGAAGGGGTTTGGGTTTTAAAATTTTTCTAATAGATTAGGGAGCTCTGGTGGCCTAATGGTAAGGAGTTGCATGGCCAATACAAAGACATGTGATTTGCATCATTTTCCGAGGGAAAATGATGGGGAATATGCTTCAATGGAATTTACTACCTCTGAAAATCCACTGGAGAATCTACTGTGGGTCAGTACTGACTGGATGGCACATAACAACAACAACAACAATACCTATATTAGGGAGGAAAGAGTATTTTTGAAATCTAAAATAAATAGAAGCTACAAAATAATCAGGGATCTGAGAAAAAAGAAATAGAAGCAATCACAAGAATAAACATG
>NW_006400155.1:1254501-1266603 GCF_000299155.1 Elephantulus edwardii
GGAGTCAAGGATTCTGAAGCTCCATCTGACATACTGTGGGCATGTTGCAAGGAAGGACTGGTCCTTGGAGAGGGACATCATGTTTGGGAGAGTGGAGGGATGGCGCAGGAGAGGAAGACCCTTGATGAGATAGATCGATTTTGTGAGTGGAGTAGTGGGAATTAATGTGTTTGAGACAGCAAGGTTGGCACAGGATAGAACGGCGTTTAGGAATCTTGTACATAGGGTCACTATGAGTCACAAACGACTCGATGGCACAAAACAACAACAACAACAACAACAATGTGTCTACTTATTTCCTGACTGCTCTTACCAAGGGTGTTAATTGTGGATCAAAAAAAGAAAAAAAGAGAGAGAGAACATAGCAAATGAATCATAAAGGCAGAAAAAAGGGTAAACTTTATCTATTAATAAGCACCTCTAAAAAAATGAAAATACAATCCAAAGAATAGAAAATATTTAAGACAAAAAATGCAAATCTGCAACAAAAGAACTTCAACAATTCAATAATAACTAGACAATTGAATTAAAAAAATAGCTAGAGAACTTACAAAGGAAAATATAGTTAAATGGTCAATGAGCACATGGAAAAAAGTTTTCCAACTTCACTAATCATCAGGAAAATACAAATTAAAACCACAATGATATTCATTTTACAGACCATCAGAATAGCTAAAATGAAAAGGACTGATAATATTGAGTGTTGACAAAAATATGGAACAACTAGAATTCCTGCACACTTTTGCAGGAATCTAAAGTAATACTAGGGCCTCTGGTGGCCCAGTGGCAAGAAGCTGCACTACAATCCCAATGGCACACAGTTCTAATTCACTAGCTGCTCTGTGGAAGAAGAATGGGCAATCTCCTCTCATGGGATTAACTGCCTCTGGAAACATTGGAAATGAATGGATAGAGAAGTTCTGGTATATTCATGCAATGGAATACTATGCTGCATTGAAAAACAAGGAACTCATGCAATATTATACAAAATGAGTGACACTGGAGCACATTATGCTAAGTGAAATATCTCAGTCACAAAAAGACAAATACTGCATAATGTCACTGTTATAAAAGAGGACTGACATAGAGGTTGAGAGGAGACTGAGAAAGAGGGTATAAATAATGTATACCGCATTGAAAGAGATGAGGGAGAGAACTGTTGAAAAGGGATATATGATTAGGTATTATTGTCATGACAGAAGTCCAGAACAAAGGCAGAATAGTGGAGTGGACTTGGGGGGAGGGATTGTATAACAATGAAAGAATTTTTCTTTTACTTTTCAAAGAGAAGAGCGAATTGGGGGGAGGGGTGGGCAGGGAGAAAAATGCAACAGTGAATGAATGGAAATCCAAAGTCTCTGTAAACTTAAAGCCAAAACTCGTCGGAGGGTCATCTATGGGCCAGTTCAGACTTGATGGTACACAACCACCACCACAACAACGTAGTACTAACATATTAAAAATTAGCATTTGGGAACATCTACTGAAGCTCAGGCATCTTTGGAATGTGCATCCAAAATGTTAAATGTTAAAGTTTACCAGAGATACTGTCTCAAGAAAGGATTGTTTACCTACCAGAACAGTTAGTCACTGGAAACTTCATGGGACTACTTTGTGTTCTGTGTGGTAATAGTACGTGTGTCTCTTGCTTTACTTTGACCTACAGTAGATTGCCATGTATTAGAATCTATTTGATAATCACTGAATTTTGGAGCTCAATATACATATATCATATGATTTAACTTGAGTATGGGCAAAACAAAAATACATATAGATACAGTCACTGAAAATAATGTACAGAAGTATCTGTTTATAAGCCAAAACTTAAACAGTCTACCTGACTATTAATTCATTGATCTCAGGAGGGGAGACCACACATCTTCTTTCTGAGGATCCACTGGTGAATTTGAACTGCTAAAGTGGTGTGGTCTCTGGGTTAGCAGTGCAACACCCTACAGACCAGGCCATCACAGCTCCCCTATCTATTACCAACAGACTGGAAGATTATATTGTGGTATAGGCACTCTCTTTGCAAAATGTAATTTTAACTATATCAAAATCATAAATACAAACATCTGTGCTTTAAACCTCTTAAGATCAAGTCAATTCCAACTTAAGAGTGGTCCTCTAGGACAGAGTATAACTAGGCCATAGGGTCCCAAGACTGTAATCTTTATGGAAGCAGAGTGTCACATCTTGCTCCCTCCGAGATGGTTAATGGATTTGAACAATGGACCTCTCAGCCAGTGGCCAAACATTTAATCACTGAGGCACCAGGGCTCCTATCTAATAAGCTCTTAGAAGTAGGAATAGTGGTTTTTTGGGGATAGAGTTTTTGGAAAGGGACAAGAGTGGGGCTTCTGAGGATTTTGGCCATGTTCTTTTTCTTGTTTCAGATACTTACGTGTGCTAACTTTGTGAAAACTGGAAACTTTGCCCTCTATGTCTGTAAACTCCAAAGAAAGTTTTAAAATTATCATATGGTTTCTTTTTCACATTTTCTAAATTGATGATGTTCAGTTTTGGCAAGGGGACGAGAAGACAGGTACTTTCATGGCCATCTGGCAGAACCTTAAATGGATTCAGCCTTCCTGGAAATGAGATTAATAATACTCATGAAAATATTTAAAAGTTTAAGCTCTTTGGCACAGTAATGTCATCTCCATGAATCTTTTTTAAAGTAATAATGTACTCAAATGAGTACATTAAAAGGAACACATTTGTATAAACAGATGCAAAGTACCACTCATTGCCATCAAGTGGCTTCTGATTCATAGCAAACCTCCATCAGGTTTCTGAGGCTGTAAATCTCTACATCTTCATGGGAGGAGTCTGTCCATCTTTCTCCTGCAGAGCAACTAGTGGATTCAAACTACTGGCCTTGACACCTAAGGAACTAAGCCACCAGAAGTCCTAATATACAGCACAATCCAATAATTAAGGTAATCAATAATTGTGTTGTTGTGTGTACCGTCAAGTCAGAACCGACCCATAGCTGATCGATCCCCTAAGGGGTTTGCAGAGGCAGTAAATCACAAGGGAGGCGATTACTCATCCTTCTCCTGCGGAGATCAGGGGCTTCTGGCGGCGCTGTGGCCCCCAGGACAACAGGCATGCGCAGGCCTGGCCGTAAGTCTTCTTGCAGATCATGTCCCGGAAGCTGAGCGTGGCCGGGTAATCTTGTTAATGGTGGTCAACGTGTAGGAGGTGGCCGGCTTCGACTGGCTTGGCCTCGCTTCTTCACCACTACAGTCGCCTGCCGTCGGTCGCCGGCTGCAGCCCACAGTCTCGTGGTGGAACTGCCCTTTTTAGCAGGAGTTGCAGGCTTGGAGCTTATGGGCTCTTGCTCATCTTGATCAGGAAGCTGGAGCTGTTACACACCAACATCCACTGCGGGTGGGCACACGTGGCAGGAGGTGAAAAGACCTATTTTAGTATTTTTCGGGGATGGCGGTAGAAAGAATAGCAGTGCTGTTGTTGTTGGGTGCCATCTAGTTGGGCACAACTCAGAGTGAGCAGCAGATCTGAACCCTGTCCTATCCTGTGCCATCCTCCTAATCTCTGACACTTTTGAGCCCATTGCCACAGTCACATGTCAGTCCATCTCATTGAGGGTCTTCCTCTCTTTCATTGACCTTTCCAATATGATGTCCCATTCCATGGAATAACTTTTCCTTGCAACATGCCCAAAGCATATGAGATGAAGCTTTGCCATCAATGCCTCCCAGGAGCACTTTGGCTACACTTTTTCCAAGACATACCTGTTTGTTTGTTTTCTGGCAATCCATGGGATAGTCAGTGCTCTCCTCCAGCACTAAATCATGGGTGATTTTTGTTATCTATTATTCTTCCATTGTTTTCCACGATCTTTATGAGTCATTTTTTCATATTTATAAAAAAATAATTGCCAAGTAATCTGTGGCTGTGCACATCACAAAAGCCTCAAATAATAGAGTGATGATATGGTAAAGTATGAAGATCCCACTAACACATTCTCCCCCATCTCCCACTTCCTCAAGGATAATCACCAATAATAGTTTATATATTTTCTCAGTTATGCTTATATATTTTTTGCACATGCAAACATGTATTATTAAGGAAATGTGCCTATACAGAGCTGAGTTTTAAAAAATTATTATTTACAAAGTGGTACAAGGAGAGCTGGATGTGGCTAGTAAGCAACTCGACGGCACATAACAACAACAACAACAACATACAAAGACTGAGAAACTTGCAAAACTACACAAAGAATATGCCCTCTAGGTTACTTAAGATATTTTTTTATGCATTGAAATGTGTTTTTCCCATCAACAAATGAATGGCTAGAGAAACTGTGGTATATTCGCACAATGGAATACTATGCTGCATTGAAAAACAAGGAACTCATCCAATATTATTCAAAATGGTTGACTCTGGAGAACACTATGCTGAGTGAAATATCCCAGTCACAAAAGGACAAATATTACATGATGCCACTGTTGTAGAATGGGACTAACCTCGGGGTTGGGGAGAGACTGAGTAAGATGGGTTCAATAATGTATACTGCACTGAAACAGAGGAGGGAGAAAACTGTTTAAAAGAGATATGTGACTAGGTATTTCTGTCATCACAGGAGTCTAGAGCGATGGCTCCATGGTGGAGGGGACCTGGGGGAGGGTTTGTAAAACAATGAAAGAATCTTTTCTTTTACTTTTCCATAATTTTTGACTCATGTACTTATAACTTGTTAGTTAAATTTGTGTCTTCTAGGTTGCAACACCCCCATGATACATTTTCAAGGATATGAACATGTACGGCTAAGCACAATTAATAACAGCGCATCTAAATTCCAAAATCAATCTCCATAATAGTCTACGTGTTTTCTACTGCCAAAGGGGCCCTTTAGAGTAGTGAGAGAAGATCTTCACCCTGAAACCCACAGCGTCCCTTTTCAGCAGGAAGTAGCTAAGAAAATACGCCATCCCCTTTTCCTTATGAATCAGGGTGAAGTCTCTCTCAGGGAGGAGTGATAGGGAATGGCAAAGGACACACTGACAAAGGAGATTAATCAGAACTGACTTTGACAAGCACTGTGGCAATTGGACAATTAAAACAGACATTCGGATGGCGGGGGAAGAAGAACAAACTGGGGAGGAGGGTAGGGGGAATGGTGCAGCATTGAAGGAATGAAAACCCAAAATCCCTGTAAATGTTCATTAAAACTAATAAAATTTAATAATAAAAAAAAGAAATGTGTTTTTATGCTCTTAAACCCAAACCCTGTACTGTAGTTAAAAACTGAGAAGGTTAATGAGGCAGTATTAGTATAGGCTGTATCTTAAATTGATACCTTTTGAGATATGAAAGAGAAGACTTAAAACTACCATATCTGGGAGAATATGGATGCCATACCTTTTGAAGATCACCAAGCAACGGAGGACTAAAGATTGAAAATAGACGAAGACCTTCCTCCAAGTTGGCAGAGACAGAAAGCCTTTTTCTGGAGCCAGCATCCAGAATTCAGTCTGGTCTCCAAAAGTGTGAGAAAATTGGCTTAAAAGCCTCCCACCCACTGGTAGTATTTCTGTTATATAGCAGTAGTAGAGATCTAAGACAGTGTTTCCTATAAAGTGTTTTAAAAGCGAATAATTAATAACTATTCATGATCTACATCTACATCATTTTTATCTACTACTTTCTGTGCAGTCTGATTTTAATAATAAAAATTTCAGAAATAAATATTTTATTGTATTAAAGGTGTGTAGATGTGAATTTTCAGTTTGCTTCAAGTTTTCTGACAATGTTCCTGTTCACTCATTAGCTATGAAGCAGGAAGTCTTTTAGTCGCTGTTTAATTTTTCATCAAAGATGGTCTGAGAAAGTGGTGTTGGTGATCTGGAAGGCATCCTTATACCTCAGTAAAAATGTCTGTTTGCACAGTGAGAAAGCAAAAATATTATTTAGAAACTCACCAGGGAAACCTGCTTTTCACACGGAATCAGTTAAATGTCAAAAGAGTTTTCATATTTTCGTAAATATTCGTTCCCAAAGAGAAGCAGTTGGCTGAAGATTTTGCAAATCTTGTTTGTGTCTATCATCCCAAATACCGCCTAAATCTTTGCCTTTACTCAGTTCTACACAGCTCTCATTAGCTCTCAGTGCTTGCACATCATCTTCTCTGGGAGCATCTGAGCAACAGTGGTGGCCTCCAAACTCTGCTTGTTTATTACACTGACTAGATTAAAGGAACAGGCCCTTCAACACAACTTGTGGGTACCACCTTACAGGCTCACTGGTATGAGAATTTCTCTCTCTTGACTTTGTGTGGACTTGTTTTCCTTGACCTTTTGGATGATGAGCCAACTCTCTCAGCCCTCTAGGTTCTGTTCTATCCCTCAAAAATGGCAGTCCTGTCTCCTCACTTGGTTCATGGCAGCTCCAGTTGATGAAGTTCTAACTCTTTGAAACCTAGGAGGCCCCACCCAATGAAACTCAAGAGGATGCAAAGAACTAGGAGTTCATGGCTTCACTATTTGAAAATTAGTCAACCCTGTTGTCTTTGCTGCTTCAGAAAAATTCTGCTGATTACTAAATTGCACAGGGATAATGCTTTAATATCTTAGAGGACACCCATGTATTTCTTTTGGCCTGTTACCTGCCTATAAAGTTCCAAGAGACAGGCAGCTCTCCTTTTTTTCATTCTCTCTCTGTCTTTTTTGGTTTAAGCAGATGAGTTTTCTACTCCCATATCTGGTTAGACCCACCAGTCACAGACTTCATCTCTTTAGCAACAGATTGAGTCATCAGTCAAGACCCTGATGAGCACTTTAAGAAGGTTGTTCTTATAAGTAAGAACTTTCCAAAGAATTTTCCAAACCATTTTTCAAAGATTTATTTTGTTGTTGTTGAGAAAATACACAGATGAACACACACCAATTCAACCATTTCTAATAAGTGAGAGATGTTTTGCTACTTGTTGGCACATTTCTTGAGAAGAGGAAAAAATCATTTACTGAGAGCAAAACACTATGTACTGTTCTTTGCAGTTCTTTTAAGTAGTGCAGTAACCCTGAAAAGGACTTCTTATTGCCTCTATTTTAAACATGAGGAATAAAATGGATACTTTTGGTATGTTTGTCCAACTCATAAGAAGTCTTGTGTGCTTTGGAATTGTACTGTTCTGGCCCTCATGGTGCACCTTCTCAATCACCGGCTACTCTTCAGAGAGCTGGGTAATGAATAAGGATGACAGAAGAATTGATGCTTTTGAGTTATGGTGTAGGAGATGAGTTCTGAATATCCGATGGACTGCCAAAAGAATAAATAGATATGTCTTGGAAAAAATGTAGAGTGCTCCTTGGAGGCAAAAATGGTGAAGCTTTATCTTTCGTACTTTGGATATGTAGGTAAGTGAGGCTATTCATTGGAAAGGGTCCTTATAACTGGAAAGATGGAGAGTCATCAATGAAGATGAAGACCCCCAATGAGATTGATTGGCACAGTGACTACAGCAATGAGTTCTAGCGTGTCAGAGATAATGAGGATGGCACAGGTTAGGGCAGGGTTCAGGTTGGCTGTTCATATGATCACTGTAAGTCGTTCATAGGGTCACTCAATGGTACCTAGCTACATCAGTAACATGTTCCTATTCACAAAGATACTGTTCCTCTCTAACAGAGATGACATCTGACATCAGATATTGGGCCAATCTGCTCCCTACATACCCTTTCCCAAAAAATTACAATTGTAATTCATAGGCAGTTGAGGCAGGTACTGTAAGTTGTAAGACAAAATTAACTCTGGGTTCCTAGAACCTTAAGGTCTGTGCTTACTTATTATTGCCGTAAGATGGGGGGGAGGGGGGCGGGAGATGATTTATTTACTTGGCTACTAAATGAAAGATGGAAGGTTTGAGTCCAGCCCAAGGGTGCCTTGGAAAAAATGCCTGGTGATCTACTTATCAGAAAGTCAATTCTTTAAAACCCCAGGGAGCACAGTTCTGTTCTGACACGCTTGGGTCACTGTGAGTCCAAATCCATGTGACTGTCATGATTTTTCATAGTGGCACGGGTGGTGTTGCGGCATCACTTTCAGCTGTGAAAAATGATTCAGGGTGAAAAATTATACCCCTCCTGCTAAGAAAAGACTGAGAGGCTGAGAAAGCTGATAGGGCAGAAGGTAGAGAAGAGGAGATCAGGGGCAAATGAGGTGCTGTTTGTGAGGAAGGGACAAAAGGGAAGACCCTCTCGTTGGTGATTCTTCCAGGAAGATGTGATGTGGAGAATTTGCTGTGAGGTACGCAGGCTGACCTTGGGCTATGTCCTTCCTCTCACCTTCCTCAAGGAAATCAGATGAGTCACACAGGTGTTGGTGAGAGTGGGTGGTGTGGGGAGGCACACCCAGCCCTGTGTCAGAGATGATGGAGGACAAGAACAGGCCTGGACATGGGAACAGCTGGCGTTTGGGCTGAATAAATACAGGAACTGTGGGAGGCTAGTGAGGACAGAGAGCAGATATAGCTTGACTATAAGAGAAGAAGAAATCTGGCATGGAGCAACGTCAGAAGGTTTTGGTGGAGGCGATGTATTGACATCTGCAGATTCTGGTCCCAGTTCTCTCCTGAGGCCTAGCTACTTTATTGCCCTTAACGTCTGGGACACATTCCTGTACCCTTATTACTGTAAGTTCTCTTTTTCAGTTCAGCCTGGCTCAAAATTGGGCTCTGTTCCTTGTGATCAAATACCTTCATAATTACAAGGAAACTCTGACTCTTACAGATTAAATAAATTTAGCAAAGTCTTGTGACTACTATTAGACAAGTTCTCTTGAGAAACAAGGTCAAAGAGAGACAGAGAGAGAAGGAGACAGATTGAGATTCAGTTAAAGGAACTGGCTCAATTGATTTTCAGTGGATGGTAAGTTTTTAAGTCAGGTAGAAATCCAGAGAGACTTGCAGTCTTATGCTCACGCTCTTGTCAGCCATCCTATGGAAAGAATGAATAAAAGTTCTGCCGAAATAGTTACTTATAATCTAGAGGCAGAATACACCCTAAGGGAACTTATTTTCCTCATAAAGGCTTCACTTCACTGAACAATAAAATCTGTTGTTTTTATGTGCCATTGAATCCATTCCAACTCATTGTGACCCTCCAAGACAGGGTGGAATGGCCTCTATAGGACTTCTAAGACCATACCTCTTTACAGAAGCTACCTGCTACATCTTTTTCCATGGAACAGCTGGTCACTTAGATTTAACCACTCGGCCCCTTGTGCTTCTTTGACTACTTTGAAAACAAAATCCCAGTGTTAAGGAGGCGATTCGAATCCTAGTACCCCTCTGTCAGGTTTCTGAAACTGTAAAAATCTCAATCCTTGGAAAAAGACATCATGCTGGGCAAAGTACTTGCTCTTAGATGCTGTGGAGTTGACTACAAACATAGTGACCCTTTGAGACACAGATAGGAAGAGTTGTTGGGTACCTTCAAGTCAAGTACAACTCATAACAAATCTGAACCCTGTGCCATCCTCTTGCTCTCTGTCTTGCCCAAGTCCATAGTGATGATCACTGTGAACGTCTTCCTCTTTCGCTAAGCCTCCACCTTTCCTAGCATGATGTAGCTCTCCAAGGACAAGTTCCTCCTGACAATGTGCCTGAAGGAAGTGGGAAGTGAGACACAGTTTCATCATCCTTGTCTCTAAGAAGCAGTTTGGTTACACTTCCTTCAAGACAGATCTGTTTGCCCTTTTGGGAGCCCATGGTGTATATTCAGTTCTCTTTGTTAACATCACAATCCAAAGGCATGGATTCTTCTGTCATTCCATTCATTGTCCAATTTTCAGATGTATAGGAAGCAATGGCTTGGGTCAGGAGCAGCTTAGTCTTTAAAAAGACCTCCTTATTCTTTAGAAGTTTAGAAAAATTCTAAAGAACAAAGAAAAGTCGAGTATCAGTGGAAGTAAGACACTCAAGGAGATAATTGACACAGTGACTGCCACAGTGGGCTTGAGTATGGCAGAAATAGAATGGCACAGGACGGGCAAGGTTTTGATCAGTTCATGGCATCCCTATGAGTTGCAGTCAACTTGATTTCATCTAACAGCAGCAAATCTTTGTGGGAGAAGAGCGCCCATCTTTATCCCTTGGAGCTTCTTTTGGATTCAGACAGCTGACCTCTCAGTTATTGACTTGCCGTGTAATGCTATATGCCAGCAGAGCTCCTTTAGACTACATTAGCCAAGCTTAAATTATAGAAGGAAATCATATTACATTATATTGAGTGCAGAAAGGGAGCTCTGGTGGTGTACTCGCTAGGGAATTCCACCACTAGCCCAAAGGCTATTGCATTTCCTCTCGGAATCCACCAGTGTCTCCATGGGAGAAAGATGTGTCCATTTCCTCCCATGAAAGTTACCACCTTGGAAATGCAATGGAGGGTCAGCTATGAGTAGGTACAGACTTGACAGCAGTGAGCTGAGGTGATGATGATGTTAGGTGTAAGGGAAAGTAATCGCATTACATTCATCCTTTGGACTAATTGTTTGCTTTTCTTCCCTCTTCTTTGTTCAAATCAGGGAGAGTCTATTAGTTACAACTTTAAAGTATATTTATTTTAAAAAAATAGTGTATTTATTGATCTTGTCCTATTTGCCCACTAGAGTGTAAAATTCTTGAGGACTGAGGTCATCTTTCTTGCCTGTAACTGTATTTTTCTTATGCACTAAGTTCTGTATTTGGCCAGTAAATTTTTATGAAATGATATATAAAGTTATTATAAGACAATTTTACGTTTTGTAAGACAATTTCTAAAACCCAGACATGGTTTTGACTATGCTCTTTTCATGGTCTCTCAGTACTAGAAAAATTCAGAAAAACCCTTACGAATTAAGTATGAAGCAAATTCTGAAGGACATCTGTGAAATCTGGCTTATGATAAGATGGAAAGATGGGTGCCTGATGGCTATACTCACGGACTGAAGAGCTGGAGACATTTGGGACAGCATGCTGTGGCCCAGCCCTTATAAGTGCAGAGCTGAAAACTGATAACGTTCATTTCTAGTTGTTCGCTCGTAATTTTTTCTGGCCTGGGAAAGCAAAGCTTCACTGACAGTAAAAGTGTTTTTTGTTCTCCTGGGTAAAAAAACGAAAACAAGCCGTACAACCAAATGAGCTGCTGCTCTGACTCATGGGGACCCAGGGGACATTAGAGGAGAACTATATTCTGTAGTCTTTTAAATGTTTGCTAAGTGGAATTCCAGGCCTTTCTTCAAAGAGAATCTTCAGTCTTTCAATTAGTAGTCACGTGTTCTGTTTGCACTATCCCAAGATGCCTTTCCCATGGTTCCATAGTTAAATTATGAGTGATTTACTTACTTCTTGGGTTTCTATTATATATATTATAATATTATTTTCTGGGTTTGTTCCAAAGGTTCTTAATTTTCATTGTACTCATTATACCCGGTAAGCCTGAGCCCAGGTTCTGGCTTGCTGAGGGCACTATGCCCCCATATCTACACAACAAGACATCTGTAAGACTCAGAATGCCCAAAGGGTGTCACTTATTGGGAAAACCAAGAAGGACAAACTGAGGGAGGCATCAGAGAAAAGGAAGATGTTCTCTATCCTCTCTACCCACCCAGCCTAGGTTCTCCAGTGCTGTTTAAAAATCACATTATGCTTTTTCACTTCAGTTGGGGCTTTTGAATCTTACCTCTCTGTCCCTTGCACCAATGTCAATGACAGTTCTTAACTAGTTACCCTAACATATGAGCTATGAGCCTGTACAAATCCACTGACAGTATTGGAAAAACATAACGTTAGAACTTGTATCTTATCTATTTCATGTTGACTTCATTTTCAAAGCACTTAACTTTAATAGATAAGAAACTCAACTTGATTAAGTAACAAACTTGTTATTCAGCTGGTGAGAATCAAGGCCAGGAGTGAAACCTCAGGAACTTTGATTCTAAAAATTGTGCTCTCTCCACAGCAACTGCCTTCCTCTCCTGACATTGAAAAAATATCTTGCTGTAAACATTATTTTTTTTGCTGGCGAGGTTGTGGAGAAACTGGAACCCTTATTCACTGTTGGTGGGAATGTAAAATGGTGCAACCCCTGTGGAAAG
>NW_006400155.1:1268633-1280386 GCF_000299155.1 Elephantulus edwardii
ACACACTGACAAAGGAGATTAATCAGAACTGGCTTTGACAAGCACTGTGGCAATTGGACAATTAAAACAGACTTTCAATGGGGGGGGGAAGAAGAACGTACTGGGGAGGAGGGTTAGAGAAAATAGTGCAACAGCGAATGAATGAAAACCCCAAATCTCTGTAAATGTTCATGAAAATGAATAAAATTTAATAAAAAAAGGGAAAAAAGAATTAAAAAAACCATTATTTTTAATGACTATGTATAGTCTTTAAGGGTCAAATTCAATGAAATAGAAAGATTAATCTACAGTCTAAACAAGATTATCAGTAGTCTTTTACCACACCCCTGCCCAGAAATTTTATGTTGAAGTCTTAACACCCTCCAGCCCTTGAACATGGCCTTGTTTGGAAATAGGATCTTCGAAGACTTAAGTAAGTTCTACAAGGCCATACCAGAGTGGCGAGTCCTAATCAGATTTGAGTTGTTAGGTGCCATTGAGTAGATGACAACTCCTAACGACCTTATGAACAACAGATCATCTCTAATGTGCTGTCTTCATAATATCAACCACGCTCACACCCATCATGGGCAGTCACTGTGCCAGTCCATCTCATTGGTCCTCTTCCTGTACTTCACTGTATGATGTCTTTTTCCATGGACCAAAGTATGGGAGACAAAGTTTCACCATTCTTGCCTCTAAGGAGCAACCTTATAGTACTTCTTCCAAGACAGGTTTGTTTCTTCCTTTGGAAGTCCATGATACTCTCCTCCAGCACTACAATTCAAAAACATCACTTCTTTTTTAGTCTTCCATATTTGCTGTACAATATTCACTTGCATATAAAACTATTGAAAACACCATGTTGGTTCAGGAATACCTTAGTCTTTAAACTGATAGCTCTTTCAGGAGGTCCTTGACAGCAGATTTATTTGTCCACTGCAGCACGTCTTTTGATTTCTGCCATGGGTGTTAACTGTGAATGCAAGGAAAATAAAATTATTGACAACTTCAACCTTTTTTCCATTTATCATGATGTCGCCTGTTGGTCCTATTGTGAGGATTTTTGGTTGTTTTTAAAAAATTTATATTGAGGTGTAATTCATATTGACAGCTGCAGTTTTTTTATCTTCTTCTGTAATTCTGGGTCGAGACCTACGAAGAGAAGCAATATAGAGACAGAGGAGACAGCATGGTTAAACATGTGAAGCTACTAAAACCAGGAAAGTAAAAAACAAACAAAACAGAGAGGAAGAATCTTCATCTAGATTCTTCTGAGACAGCAGGGCTCTGCCAACTCTCTGGGTTTGGACTTCCAGCCTCCAGAACTCTGAGGCATTTAATTTTTGTTCTTGTAAATGTCCTCGTTTGTGATATTTTGTTGCCATAGCCCAAGGAAACAAAAATAGTTTTTATTTGGTAAATCACAGTGGAAAGACAGACTTTTGCCCATGTTTGGATGGTAGTCTCAATTCTAATAGAGCTGGGTCTGATGCAATGGAAAAACTTAGTAACTTACTCGAGTGCGGGGTTGAAGTCACCAGATCATTCAGCTTCCAGAATGGCCTCGATCACTTCAGTTTTTTTGCCTCTACTTATCGAAAAATTTCAAACTCATTGGTTGAAAGGGCCAAGGCAGTTTAATTTCTTACTGCTGGAAAATGAAGTGATAAGTTCAGAAACTAAGTCTGTAGCTAACTCTGGAGATTTCGATGACGTAATTCATTTCAGTTCTCCCTCTCCCATCATTTGCTTTTAAAGACAAGAAGAGTGACTGAACTACTCAAATCATTGCTTATTTTTCCACATGCCCACGTAAGAAAGTATCTGTATCATCACCACCAGGAGATGACAGTTTTCGCTCATGTTCAGTGCAATGCATGCTTTTGGTTGTTTTTTCTGTGAGTGTGAGTGTGGAGTGTAACTTGAGCAGAAGGAGAGTCCAGTGCCCTGAGGCTGAGACATGAAAACAGATGAAGTGGCAGAAGGGACTGGGCCCTGACCACACACCAAGAGCCACAGATGGAAGGAAAGGCTTGAGGAAGAAGAACAGGCCACAAAGAGGTCTTTCTAAACCTCAGTTTAAAAATTCTAAAGATTCTTTACTCACTAAAAACATTCCACTTCTAAGAAATTATCTATGAATTAAGATCAAACCTGAAAGAGAAATTTCCCCCAGAGTTCTTGGGAGTCCCTGAATGATGCAAATGGTTAATCCCCTGACTGTTAATCAAAAGGTTTATGGTTCTGTTCCACCTAGAGATGACTGGAAAGAAAATCCTGGAGGTCTCCTTCCTCAAAATCTGCCACTGAAAGTACAACTCTGGGAAGCACAGCTTTTCTTCTTCAGAAACAAGGTCACCATGAGTCGTCATCTATTTGATGACAACTGGCTGACTGTGGGTAGGAGGGATTCGGTCACCAATTTCATAAGCATGAAAGGCAGGATATGGACAGCAGACGAGAGCCCGTAATAGCAGCTTCCTGAACTAGCCAATGGTGGTATTGTCTTTTCTGAAGCTGATACGCTTCCTCACACCAGCAGAGGTAGCAGGTCCCTTGACTGTCCAGTTCTGTGGGTGGCTTTATGAGTGGTTCTAGATGGCTCGACTTCAGTCCTTATTTTGCCTTTGTTTTTATTCTTTAAGAACTCCCGGTGGCTTAGTGTACAGTGCATCAAGGTTACCAACCAAAAGCTTGGTAGATCAAATCCATCAGTGACTCCTCAGGAGAAAGGTGGGCAGTTGTTGTCATGTATCATTGAGTCAGAACTGACCTGTAGCTGACTCTCCCATGGGTTTTCAGAAGCAGTAAATCGCACAGAAGGAGATTGCTCATCTTTCTCCCCCAGAACAACCAGTGAATTCACACTGTGTACCTTTGACAGGGAATGGCAAAGGAAATGCTGATGAAGGAGATAAATCAGAATGGATTTTAACAGACTGTGGCAATATAACAATAGAAACCGACCCTCAAGGAATGAGGCTATATGAAAATAAAAACAGACTCTCAAGGAATGTGGCAAAACAACAGACTCAAGGAAAAGACAAAAGAGATGGCTGAAAGTCACCATACATCCATGAGAAGAAATGCACCATCAGCTGTGTAAACCCCATTCTCTGTTAACAAAGGATATTCAAACCCTTTTGTAAGATAAAAACGTGTCTGTCTGTCCAGACCCAATCATAGTCTGTTATGAATGTCTAATAACCCTTGGTTTCTTTCTCTTGCTCTCACTTGGTCTTGGTGTCTTTCTTGTGTATCTGAGTCAGAACTTTCTACGTCCTAATTCGAAGAGGCTCCTGGACCTCTTGGAAATCATCCCCTTGACACCTTTGCATTAGCAGCACAATTTCTTAGTATAAGACACAAAAGAAGGTTGGGCAATCTCCTCCCATGTGATTGACTGCCCCTGAAAACCCTCTGGAGGGTCAGCTATGGGTCAGTTCCAAATTGACAGCACACGGCAACAACAGCAACAAGACATCAGAGACTGTCAAGATCTACAACTTCAGAAACCTAACGGCAGATTATTATTAGTCAGAAGCAAGTTGATGGCAGTGGGTCTGGTTTTTAGTAATGAATGAAACAGGGCTTCTAACCAGATTGTTCCGGTTCTACTTTATGCTGAGAATTTGCATATCTACCTCAGATAGTGAATCAGAATCTACATTTTAACAAGATCTCCAGGTGATTCTTCTTACAGAGCTTATAAAAGTGTAAATTCTGATTCTTTATTTCTGGGATAGAAATGTAAATTCTCAGGAAAAGTAGAACTGAAACAAACCGGTTAGAAGCCCTGCTCTGTCTGAACACAGCCTTGTTTGCTGAAAGCAAAGAGAACTTGAAATGCTTGCTGCATAAGGAAGAAGACTACAACTTTCAATATGGATTACATCTCACCATCGTGAAGACAAAATCCTCACCACTGAGCCAGTAGGCAACATCATGATAGATGGAGAGAAGTCTGAAGTTATCAATGATTGTTTTTGCTTATGTTCACAATCAACGCCCATGGCACCCAGCAGACAGGAAATCGAAAGACATAGTGCATTAGGTAAATTTGCTGTCTAGGAATTAAGATATTAAGGAGGAATGATGTTAGTTTAAAGACTAAGGTGCACCTATGTCAAGCCATAGTCTTTTCAACTACTTGTTATGCATCTGAAAGTTGAACAGTGACTAAGGGTGACAGAAGAATCAGTACCTTTGAGTTGTGGTGATGGAGAAAAGTACCGAATAAAGTACAACCAGAGTGCTTCTTGGAGGCATGTATGATGTAGCTTCATCTCACTTGTTTTGGGCATATCCTTGTGAGGGGTCAATCCTCAGAGAAGGACATCGTACTTGGAAGGTGGAGAATCAGGGAAGGAAAGAAAGAAAGAAAGAAAGAAAGAAAGAAAGAAAGAAAGAAAGAAAGAAAGAAAGAAAGAAAGAAAGAAGAAAAGAAAGAAGATTCTCAACAAGATGATCGACACAGTGACTGTAGCAATGGGTTCAAATATATGAGATGATGAGGATGGCACTGGAGAGGGCAAGGTTCAGATCACTTGTTCATAGTTCACTGAGTCATAGTCAACTCGCACTTAAAACAATAGATCCTTCCCTGGTTAAGCCGGTTTGAGTAGTTTTTATTCTCTCAGACTGAATCCTGACTGAAACAAATGCAAATGTCATCCTTGCATTAAAGCCATTGCTACTTTATTGAACAAATGGATGAATAAAACATCCAGGAGAAGAAAGCTATATTCAGGAATGTACAGATTGTGTAGGTATGGTAGAGGAATTGCATTGAATCTAGAGAGAACCAAGGAATAAATCCTATCACAACTGTGATAGGAAGGTTTGGAGAAGGCAAGAAGGAAGGGACATTCCATGAAGGCGGCAAGGTAAAGGCACAGGAGGTGAGAGTAAGTCGGCTTCAAGTCCTTGCTGTGAGTTACTGTCGAGTCAGCCCTGACTCAGTCATGGAGACTCCTTGTGGTTCAAAGCAGAACTGCACTCCTTAGCATTCTCAAGGTTGTGACCTTTTAGAAGCAAATCACCAGATCTGTCTTCCAAGGTTTGTCTGGGTGAGTCAGAAGGGACAACTTTCATTCACTAACTATTTATTAATCCATGCCTTATGTCAGGTACTGGGAAGGTCGTGATGAAGAAGTTTGGTCTGGCCCCACCATGAAGCACACCGAAGTGGTCGACAGACATTGAACAAATAGACATGTTCAGTGTAGCGCAGAAGTGACCTCACTTCATGCTGGGTGTGTGACTAGCTGCTGATGGAGACAAGCCAAGTCTTGCAACTGAAAGGAGCTTGGAGCAGCCAGGACGGTCAAGAACAAAGCTGAAGAAACAAGCAAATCCTAAAGGGACTGGAAGTCATTAAGGAATCTAGCCTTCATTCTGAGGCAAATAAGTGGTTGGTTGTTGCTGCTGTTTTGTTAAAACAACTTTGCTGAGATATAATTTTCAAGCAGTGTAATGTGCTCACCTTCAGTGTACAGTTTAGTGGGTGTCTGCTGCCACACCTAAGCTACAGCACTTTCTGTTTTTCCTCCTCCCCCACCCGAAATTCCCTCCTGCTCCTTTGTAATCAGCCTCCCACCCTTGGCAACCACAGTTCTTTCTGTCACTGTAGGTTAGTTTCTGCCGGGACTAGAGTTTCACTGGGGAGCCTTGGTAGTGTAGCCCATAGAGAGTTACACAGCTAGCCAAAGCCTTGCACCTCTCATTCAAATCTACCAGTGACTTCTCTGGAGACACATAGGTAGTCTCCTGTGCAGTTTAGAGCCTTGGGAATCTACTTGGGGGTGAGCTATGATTGGTTCCAACCAGATGTCAATAAATTGCTGTGTTTAGAGTTGAATGAAGTCAATTAAGAAGAGGTGTGGGGAGGGACTGGAGAGCATTATGCTGAATGAACCAACTCAGTCCCACAAGAATAAATATTGTATAAAACTGTTATTGCAGAATGAGTATAAGGATCCAGGAGAGGTGGGAGAGGCTGGAAGCAGAGGAATGTGGATGTGCAGGGGGAAGGGGTGATTAAACATTGGGTTCTACAATTTGATAGGTGGGGAGGTGAGGGAAATTGAAAGAATTTGTTCAAATTTGTATTTTAACTTTGTAAATAAACTAGCAGAAAGGAAAAGAAGGAAGAAGAGGTGTGATGTTATCCCTGTATCCCAGTGTGTTTAATAGAGGAAGATTGAGAAGGGAGAGAGAATAGCAAAAGCTGGACTCTGAAGATGGTGGCAGGGGTAGAGCAAATGGAAAGATGTGGCCCTTGAGGTGGGTACTTAGGATCGACTCTGCTTCCTTTCTCTGACATTCAGGTCTCTGGAATAAGGAACCCAGCCCATCCTTCCCACTGGGAAGTTAGCCTGTGGCTGTGTTCCAGTCATAGAGACTTTACTGCCCATTGCCTGGATCAGCCAAGGTTCTTCGAGCTCCATGTCCCCTCTCTCTACTGGGATAATCTTAGTCCTCTTTCATGCTTATCTGTAAATTATCTCTTCTGTGAAACTTTTTCCAGCTCTTTTTATTTGATCAAATCATTCCCTTTCCCATGATAACATTTGTACAAGTATTTGTATGTATTAATCCTCCATTAGGGAACTCTAGTGGCCTAGTGGGACGAAGCTGCACTGCAATCCTGAAGGCATGCAGTTTGAACCACTAGCTGCTCTGTGGGAGAAGAATGGACATTCTCCTCCTGTGCAATTACTGCTTCTGAAACCCCCTGGAAGGTCAGTTCTGACTCTACAGTTCACAACAACAACAACAACAGTGGTCTAGTGGTAAGAAGCTGCGGTGCAATCCTAGAGGCATGTGGTTCAAATCCACCAGCTGCTCCTGTAGGAGAAGGATGAGCAGTCTCCCCCTGGGTGATTTTCTGCCTCTGAAAACCCACTGGAGGTCAGCTATGAGTCAGTTCCAACTTGACAGTACACAGCAATGACAACAGTCCTCCAGTAGATTGGAAGCTCCTTAAAGGTAGAAGCCCTGCCCTCATCTTCTCTGGGTGACCTGTTGAATAATCAACTTAATTCATTGCCATGGAGTCTGTTTTTGGAGGCTGTAAATTGCATGGGAGAATATTGCCCATCTTTCTCCTGCAAAGTAGCTTGTGGTTACTGGTTGAGAGAGAGGTGCTACTTTGGAGTTCTCAGTGCACCTCCTTACAGACTACGCCACCAAAGCTCGCTACTAAATAATAGATGTGCAATAAAAATCTGTCAAATGGGCCCACAGGCTAGAGGAACATTGTTTTGAAGGTGATTTGGTTTGTTTGGGGGAATGGACATAAGCAATGGGTTCTGTGTTATTTAAGGTCTTTCAGGCACCAAGACTAAAGTTAAGAGATAGAGGAAAATTACTACAGGGGGTCAAGAGAGAGCGTTCTTCTCATTTTTTAAATTTATTTGAACAAAGCAAAATATTTCTTTCCAACTCTCAGCCATCTTTCCAAACAAAGCCGAATCACCTTCCAGTGAGTTTGTAATGATTTTAAGTTTTGTTCCACACTGAGAGGTAAGAAGAGATCTAAGTATATCTCAGGATAGTGTAGGAGCCAAGAAGGAGGAAGAGATTGAGCCCACAGCAGTAAAGGGAGCCACTGGGGGACTGGGAGTCTCAGAGCAGCAGGCCTCAGTAGAGCCATTGTGTCCCAGGGACTCCTGGGAACAGAGCTGACAGGGATGTCTTGGGGAGAAATGAATTGTACCAATTATTCAATTACCTGCAATTATGAAAAGCTGCATGAGAGTTGATATGTGTGAAGGAGGCCCAGGGGATGCTGTAACTCAGAGATGAGACAAATTAGTGCTACTCTTTGATGAGAACCCAGTTGACCTCTTCGTTCAATAAGCCCCACTCTGGCCATTCCATATGTCTCTTTTCTTTTAAGAGAATTAACTTAAATTGTCATTGATGGGCTCTCAACTGCTATTGCACAACCCATAGTACAGGGGAGGGAAGAGGGGGTCACCTCCCTCTGCAAGGCTCTTCCTCCCTCCACACCTGCTTTTTCATGCTGACCCCAGGAACAGCTTGAATAGAGCACTTTAGAAATGCTCTTCCTTCAAAACCAGGAATAGCGCAAACACCCATCACTTCTGCACCTATTAGTGAACAGCTTTGGCAACTGCTGTATATTACATTCTGGATGATTGCACTATATTTACAAATAGTTATATAGATCTACATGTTAGACTCTGAATTCTTTTGATGAGAGACAGCAGCTTCTATGTATTCTACTATTTATAACTTCAACCTATTATGACATCATTATGGATAATTCTGGTCTTGATATATTGAGCTACTATACAATTCATTTGGGTGTCTCCTTTTCAGTATTTGTGGCTTCTTCCTCCCACAGTGAGAAACTTTAGCTGTCTGTTATCACTGAAGATTATAAAGGCAGCTTCCATGAGAGATTCTCATTAACTATAGCTATGTTTTTAAAATAACACCTATATTAAATTATCTTTTAGATTATTTATTAGTTTGCATGAATTTTAATTAAAAACTATTACAATATTACCTTAATGTTGTTGTTGTTGTTGTTATGTGCCGTCGAGTCGCCTGCGACTCATAGCGACCCTATGTACAACAGCCCTAAACTCCGCTCTGTCCTGTGCCAATCGCACTGTCTCTGACACTCTCATCCCAATTATCCCAGTCACTGAATCAATCCACCTCATAGAGGGCCTTCCTCTCCTGCGCCGTCCCTCCACCCTCTCAAGCATGATGTCCCTCTCTAAGGACCTTAATAGGGGTTTTTAATTAATTTTAATGAAAGTTTACAGAGACTTAAGGTTTCCATTCACTCATTGTTGCATTTTTCTCCCTGCCCACTCCCTCCCCGCAATTCACTCTTCTTGAAAAGTAAAACTCTTTCATTGTTATGCAATCCCTCCTCAAGTCTACTCCACTGTGCAGCCTTCATTCTGCACTCCTGTAATGACAATAATACCTAATAATATATCCCTTTTAAACAGTTCTCTCCCTCATCTGTTTCAATGTAATATACATCATTCATCCCCTCCTTTGCTGTCTTTCCTCAACCCCCATGTCAGTCTCATTTTAAGACAGTGACCCTATGCAATATTTGTCCTTTGTGACTGAGATATTTCACTCAGCATAATGTCCTCCAGGGTCACCCATTTTAAATAATATTTCATCAGTTCCTTATTTTTGAATGCTGCATAGTATTCCATTGTGTGGATATATCAGAGCTTCTCTATCTGTTGTTGATGGGCACTTGGGTTGTTTCCAGCTCTTTGCTATTATGAACAAAGCCACAATAAACATGCATGTGCATATATCTGCTTGGGTGGAGGTTATGGTTTCTTTAGGATAAACTCCCAGTAATGGAATTGATGGGTCAAATGGTTTTTTTATTTGCAACTTTTTGAGAAAGTGCCATACAGCCTTCCATAGTGGTTGAACCTTTTCTTTTCTTTTTTTTTTAAACCTAATTTAGTGTATTTTCAGTCATACACACAAAAGATTTTCAACCAATACAAATTCTCTATAAATTCTCTTTAGCTAAAATTTAAAAAAAAATTATATTGGGTTACATACAAAGCTTGTATACATTGTTTTTAACCCTATTCTTCATTCACATTGTGTTTCATACAATCATTCTCATGCATTATGTTTTATAAAATTAATCACTATTGACCCTTGCCCATCATTACCATGTCTTTTCACCTGGATCCTTCCCAATTCCTTTACTCCCTCCCTCTACCTACCAAACTGTGCAACCCTGTGGTTTTGCCCCTAAGCATTCTTACCCCTCCACTCCCATGCTTTCCTCTCCCCCACCCATACATGTTTTACTACATATCCTATGCTACTATTTTTACAGTAATGGTCTTAGGCAGTGTTTGTCCTTATGAGAATGAGTTAGTTCAGTCACATAATGCTCTCCAGTCCCTCCCAGGTTATGTGTCGTTGTTGTTATGTTCTGTCGAGTCGCTCGCGACTCATAGCGACCCTATGTACAACAGCCCTAAACTCCGCTCTGTCCTGTGCCAATCGCACTGTCTCTGACACTCTCATCCCAATTATCCCAGTCACTGAATCAATCCACCTCATAGAGGGCCTTCCTCTCCTTATTACGCCTGAGTGTTGCATAGTATTCCATTGTGCAAATGTACTACAATGTAGTACAAATTGTACTACAATCAATTCAATTATGGTTGGACATTTGACTGTTTCCATATTCTTGCAATGGTGAATAATGCTGCTGTGAACATTGGTGTACAAATCTCTATTTGTGTCTCAGTTTTAAGTTCCTCAGGGTACATTCCCAGTAATGAAATAGATGGAGATTCTATGATCAACTTTTTGAGGAAATGCTTTCCAGAGTAGTTTGTACAATTTTACAACTCCACCAACAGTGTATGAAAGTTTCCACCTCACTATGTCTTCTCCAACATTTATTGCTTGCTGCCCTGCTAAACTTTGTTACTGCTACTGGTGTGAGATGGTATCTCATTGTGGTTTTGTTTACATCTCTCTTATTGCCAGTGATTTTGAACATCTCTTCATGTGTCTTTTGGCAATCCAAATGTTTTCCTCTGTGAAAAGTCTTCCCATGTCTTTTGTCCATTTTGTAATTGAGTTATTAGTCTTTCTTCTGGAAGCCCAGGAGTATTCTGTAAACTTTTGTTATGAGACCCTTGTCTGAGATGTTGTTGTTGTTGTTGGTTGCACCATTTTACACTCCCACCAACAGTGAATAAGGGTTCCAACTTCTCCACAACCTCACCAGCATTTGATGTTTGCTGTTCTGTTAAATTGTGCTATTCTTACTGGGATGAGATGATATCTCACAGTTGTTTGGTACCTTAATAGGGTTTGATCCATTAGTTTTCAGTGAATCACGTAGAATACTTCATAGTGTATGAATGTTATGAGGTACTGTTGACTATACCTGACAGCAACTCTGCCTTGCCCCCTCCTGTACATCCTCATAATCTGTGTCATGTTGAAGCCCATATTGAAGTCGCTTTATCCATCCATGTCATTGAGGGGTTTCCTCTATTTTTCTGACCCTCCGCCTTTCCTACTGTGAATCTCTTTTTCAGGATTAGCCCTTCTTGATGATATGCCCAAAGTATGTGAGATGAAGTTTTATCATGCTTGCTTCTAAAGAGCACCCAGGTTGCAGTTTCAGCAAGACAGCCTTGTTTGCTCTTTTCGTAGTCCATGAAATAGGAAAAGAGAAGTTAATAACCTTAGTCCAGATGGTTCAAACCAAGAGATGTAAAATATCATGACCCAGAAACTCTAGAGTCAGAGGAAAGCTGTGAGAGAAGGAAGCTATTCTAGGAAAGTTACCATTTGTTTTTCCAAAGAGGAATGGCAGATCAATTGTTCTGAAGATCAGTTGCTCTTGAGTTTCTGGAAAAGTAGATATCGATGTTACTTCTCAGTATTTTTAAAAGCTCAGATGTGAGTTTTTTTCTTAATTTTTACTTTCATGAAAGTTTACAGACACTTTGGATTTCCATTCATTCATTATTGCACACGTTCCTCTCTGCCCAGCGCTCCCCCCAGTTCACTTTTCTCTTTGAAAAGTAAAACAAAATGAAATTCTTTCATTGTTATACAATCTTCCCCCCTCTCAGTCCACTCCACTATGCAGCTTTCATTCTGGACTCTTGTCATGACAATAATACCTAATAATATATTCTTCCTAAATAGTTTTCTCCCTCATCTATTTCAATGCTGTATACATTATTTATCCTCTCTTAGTTTCCCCC
>NW_006400155.1:1280656-1309420 GCF_000299155.1 Elephantulus edwardii
ATTTCTTTTGATTGTGCAGTGCTTTGATGCATCTAATAACTTCTCTGTATGGGTTTTCCAAATCTCACTTTCTACCTTCACTTGTTTCCTGAGCTCCAATTGTCGATTACCATCGAGTTGAGCACAACTCATAGCGACCCCATGAACAAAAGGCCTGAAGCCCTTGCACAACCATCGCCATTTATCAAAGTTCACGGAGTTTCCAGAGGCATGCTGCTTAGGAAGTGGATACCACTCCTGCTACAGACATCATTATAAAAACTAGAGTTCTTAATCAGTTAATGTGGGGCAGGCATGATGTTTCATACTCTCCTTAGACTCTTTTGTTTCATCCTCATAGAGATCTCATGAGGTGGTGGTGTTAGGTGCTATCAAGTCATGTATGACCCTATGAGCAACAAATCAGAATCCTGACCTATTCTGGGTCTTCCTTACCGTCTCTAATACACTTGAGCTCACTGCTACAGTTCACCATGTCAATCCATCTCATTGAGGTTTTTCCTCTTTTGTTGACCCAAGCAAAATACTTTTCCAAGCATGATATCCCTTTCCAAGGAACAGCCTCTCCTAGTAATATATGCAAAGTATGAGAGATGAAGCTTTGTCATCTATGCCTCCAAGATGCACTCTGGCTATACCTTTTCCAAGACAGACCTGTTCATTCTTTTGGCAATCCATTGGATATTCAGTACTATTCTCCAACACCCAACTCAAAGGAATCAATTCTACTCCTGTAATCTTTATTCATTGTCCAGCTCCCAACAGCAAAGCAAGTGATTAAAAAGACCATGAACTGAATCAGGCACACCTTCGTCTTCAAACTGACAACATTGCTCCTCAAAATTTTGGAGAGGTCCTTGAGAGCAGCCTTGACCAAAACAATGTCTTCCCCATTTTATTGAGGTCTAAGTCATACATAATGATTGAATAGATGAAACCATGGCAGATCCATAGTTCGAGTGCCCACATTCCTAATCTCTACACTATCATCCTGGAAGTTCTTCTACATCACAAACTTATTACATATATAACTGAATCTACATTTTACCCTCCAAATACACCTGAGTTCCTTGAGTGCATCCTATTAACACTTCTATTTATCTTCTTTTCCACAGTCCGTCAGCGGTCAAATGTGCATTTCATCTTTCCTAAACCTGTGCCTTTATTCCAGGAAGACACAGTGTACTCCACATATCCTAACTGATGAGTGTTGGTTGGGACCAGGGCTGGGATTAAGATAAGGCAAATGAAGTATTTGACTCAAGTGCAAAATGTTTAAGAAGGTGCCTCCCAAAACTTCATAATGAAATTTAGTAACTTTTTTTTTTTTTTTTAGAATAAGCACCTTTAATACATGTGCTAAAATGGGAGGGAGATTTATTTGCCTTTCCGTGCCTTGATTTTCCTCAGGTAGAATTCCAGCTCCTTGTCCTCTAGCACATAACCATCTGTGCAGCCACACTGGCCTGCCCGGGAAGCAATACATGCAAGAAGCTTGGCCTGTTGGAACTGCTGCTCTAGAAGCCTGCTGACTTTTGCATTCTTTTTCCTTTCATCATATTTTTTCTGAATTTTCTTTGATCCCTTTTTGTTTAAGATCTCTTCCTCCTCAGGAGTCAGCTAAGCCCCCTTCTTACAATCCAGGGGTAGTGCATAGTGGGTCTCGTACCCCGGGTGGTAAGGCCTGCTGTCAAGTGAGCACGGTGCAGTTCTTCACTAGGGTCTTGGTTCAGACCAGTTCATTATTGGAGGCGTTGTAGACAGCATCAATTATCCTTGTTTTTCGAGTACAACATTCAGAGCCCCAGGAGAAGTTCCCCACATCCAGTCTTAGGGAACGGTACTTCTTCTTGTCTTCTCTCACACGAACTGTGTGTATACGGCGGGGGCCAGTCTTAGTGTTGGCAGCCGAGCGTCCCAGATCATACTTCCACTTCTTGTGGCGGGGCTTTCTCTTGACCCCAGTCTTGGAGCGCTTTTGCCAGTTGTCCCGGGAGATGCCCATCGCACCGTGCTGCCTGGAAAGAGCATTTAGTAACATTTTAATAAAATGTTTATTTAAAAATTTAAATGTAATGCAAAAACATTTATAATGAACAAATTTCCAGATTTTAAATTAAGAAGTGCTTTGTCTTATTAGAGCATAAAGCATCAATTAATAATACTAATCCTTTCTTTGAATTTGCATTCAAATGTAAAAGTTTTACCAAAAACTGTATTTTTACATTTTAAATTTTATTTCAAGTTTATAGTAAAAGACTTTTTCAGCATTCCTTTAAATTTGTCAGCTGAGGCAAATACCTCCCCAGCTTTACTAGGTTTTGATCCTGGCTGGGATACTCCTGGATGATTTAGCACAATTTTTCCAGAATCACTTATATATTTATAAAATGGGGTTTTTTTAATTTATCTAGGATAGAAGTTGTCAGAAAGTAACTTGCTTAAAACAAAACTTTTATTGTGATTTGGATGAAAATTGGAGAGTAAATTGAGTTTCCAATCAAAAATTCATACAGATTTTTTTCACAGTATTTATTGTAATCCCCTCAGCAATCTTCCCACTTCCTACCTGTGTTTATCATCTCCATTCTTCTTTATTCCCTAGCCTTTCCTGCCTTCTGAGTTTTATCTCTGGGCAAATGTCGCTCTTTTCATCTTGTACATTAGCTGTGGTCCATCTCATAGGCCTGTTATTTGGCTGAAAGTCACGCCACTGGGATGAGTTCAGATCCAGGACTGAAGAATATCTAAGAGTCATAATTTCAGGGGTTCTGCCAGTCACGCTCAGACCAAGTGTGTTTGTTGGTTTTTATTTGTCTATGATTTTGAGTTTTGTTCCACGGCGAGCATTTGATCTATTCTGTTATCTTTAGCACTTTTCATTCTTTAAGGTATAACTTTATATATTCTTTCCTGCTGGTTGCATAAGGTCCTTGTATGGACCACTGCTAACCTAAAAGTTGGCAGTTCAAATCCACCCAGCAGTACTGTAGGAAAAAACGAAGAGATGTTGCTTTCATTAAGATTACATCCAGGCTGCTCTGGTGGCTTAATGGTAAGGAGTTGTTCTGCCAACCCAAAGATTACATCCAAAGATTTAATTTTTACATTCATATTCATAGATGCTATAAATATATTTCTATGTTTTCAAGAACCAACAGAGCACAACATTATGTAAACTTTTTAATCATAGCTGAATAGTCTTAGCTGGTGACTTGATGGCACATAACAACAACAACAAACACTCTTTAAGAGAATTAGTTGTCAGTCCCGATAGTATAGTCTTAGGAACATTAAGGTCAATTGGAATATCATGGCCCATAAATATGGTGTTCTACATCCTACTTTGATGATGAGTAGCCACTGGGTTTTAAAAGCTTGCTAACAGACATCTAAGATGTTACTATTGACTTATCTCTGCCCAGAACAAAGAAGAGAGAAGAAAAGAAAAGGTGCACAGAAACAATTATTTCAGTGGACTGCTCAAACCTCAACTTCCACAGCCCTGGGACCAGAAGAACAGACAGGGCCTTGTTACCGCTGTTCACCACACTAACGAGCATCACAGTAGAAGGTCTTGAGGAGAGTCAGGGAAAACGTGGACTAGAACTCAAACGGTAAAAATAACCAGGTTCCTGATCTGGCAGAGATTTCTAAAACTCCCAGAACTTTGGTCACTAATCACCCTTTAAATCTGGAACAAAACTTAGCCCTGTGGCTCAGTTATCAGCTAAACAATATACAGGCCTATAATCTGAGCAGTAACACCAGAGAAGCACACACTCCTTAGAAGGACCAATCATATAATGTCAAAAGGACAACATTTGCCCAAGGATGAGACTCCAAAGACAGGAAAAGATGAGCTAGAAGAATTAATGGAAATGAGAATTACAAGAAGGAAGTGGAAAGCGTGCAGTTTTGTATGAATGATGGAATAGAAACCTCATTTGCTTTGCAAACTTGCACTCAAATAGCAACTGAAAAAAATTACAGCCAAGAAAACCTGATAGAATACAGTTCTTTCCTATAACACATGAGCTGCCGTTAACTAACAAGAAGCTTATGCGTGTACTGAGTTTGTGTCCTTTCCATTTCACCCTCTTGTTAGATTCTTAATCTTTCACTTGACCCAGCTTAACCATTACCTCCTTTTTTGCATCCTCTATTAGAAGTTAGTATTTATTTCTTATGTTTCATTTACATTCTTACATAACATCACCAATCACACTCCATTGTTATGAATTATTTATAAGTGTATTGAGAAGAACAGAATGTTTGTTTTAGATTGGTTCAGAACACCATTAGGAAGAAAACTGTCTTTATGTCTTATATTGTGGGTGCAAGCCACTTTTTTAAATATTAAAAGCAGAGTGATTCCATAAGGTTGAAGGATTTTTCCCCTAATAGACTGTAATTTTTTTTTGAGAGCAAGAACTGTGTGTTCTTTATTCTCACTACCTACTCAATATGAGACAGACTTCAAATAACCTTGGAATACTTCTAATCACAATAGATAGTGATAGACGTAGGTAGAGGTAGATGTCATTCAGCGGGAGGAAGAAAACAAAATAGTACTGTTAAGAACGGTTTGAAAGACAGATTGTCTTATACATACAAACAAAAAACACTTGACAACTGTATGGGAAAATAACTGGGTGTTTATCAGTTATGGCAATACAGTTACTGGTCTGATAGGAGCCTGCATCAGAGAAACAGTCCATGGCTTGGAAATGAAAATAAGAGGAGGCTGGTTAAAGAATGCTTGCCAGTCTGTGATTGCTCATGTGAGGCAGAGGTTGAGTTAATTTGAGGTGAAGGAGCTGATGGAAAAATTATTGTACTGCTTCTAGTGGAATTCTTAAGATCGGAAACCTATTGCTGGAAGGAAGGAAGGAAGGAAGGAAACCATGTTCTCTCTTTACCTGGGAAACTGCTGGAGAGAAAGAAAGATGACTTGGTCAAATCCCCTTATAAACATACTAGTTACAGACCACCAGGACAACAAACTAGTATTGTTTACTAGTGAGGGAATCCTTATCTAGAAAAAGCTTGTAACAGGATGTACTTGGTCAGTCATAAGTGGAAAACACACTTTAAATAAGGCAAATTATTCTTGAGTTGGTGATTTATAAAGTTGTGTTGTCAATTCAAAGGCACACAATTTGAATCCACAAGCTGTTCAGTGCAAACATGGGTTTGGTTTTTTTCCTCCGGTGGGACTTCCTGTCTTGATTGGATGGTATACAACAACATATGAGTACATACTTGAGGTATTTTTATGACCTAAACTGTTCTTTTTTCCTTAAGCATTACCACATGTATTTCTGAAAGACTTCATATCTTACTTTCTCTCAGTTGTTTTTAGGTGCTATCGAGTAGACCATGACTCATAGCAACCCTATTAATGCTATGCCATCCCCATCATCTCTGCCACACTTGAGCCCATTGTTACAGTCACTGGGTCTATTCATCTCATTGACGGTGTTCCCTCTTTCATTGACCCTCTACTTTTCCAAAGATCTGTCCCAGAGTACATGCTAATGTAGCAAGAACGAGATGCAGAAAGTAGCCTTCAAAGATCTAACATCTCCAGACCTTACCTGTGCTTCACAATTTCGTGTGTCTTTAAAATTATTATCAAGTACATGAAGGAAACACAATGTAAACAAATTATTAGTATGGAAATCAATAAAATATTTTTAATTATGATTAGTGCTATTTAAGATATCTAAATCTTGTGAGTATGACTTGCAAATTTGACTCAGTATACAATTTATATTTTCTTTACTTGGTTTTTAGAAATTTGACTTTAAATGACTATCATGGGCAAAGAAACCCTTTATCACCACTCCTATCGAATACCATTTTGGAAGTGTCAGATAAAGCAAAAGAGAGAAAGAAAAAATAGAAAAGCAGTTGAGTCTGCAAAAAATAAGTAAAACTATATTTGCTGATAATATGATCTTACATATAGAAAATTCCAAAGATTCAGCAAGAATATGAGTAATATAGTTTAATGATTTAGCAAATTGGCAGGGTTCAAGATCAGTGTACAAAAATCAGTCAGATTTCCTCAGTACTAACAAAGAAAATTCATAAAAGAAAACAATACTGTTTACAATAACCAGTTAAAAGAAGACATATTTAGCAACAAATTTAAGCAGAGATACAAAGGACCTATACAAATAAACTTTCAAGATGCTACTATCAAAAAAAGAAAACCCACAAAAGAAACGTATTTAAGTGGAAGAGCATGAAGTGCTCATGGATTGCAAGACTTAACATTGGGAAAATGAAACTACTTATCCAGAGCACTCTACCCATATAGTGTAATTTCTATCCAGACACCATCATCAGTTTTGGAATAGAGGGGAGAGGTAATCACCTACTTTATATAGAGAGGAAAGATACCTGAATAAGCAAAAAACTACTTTGTTGTTGTTGTTGTTAAGGGCCGTTGAGTTGTAGACTACTCATAGCAATCCTATGAACAAAAGACCTGAACACTTGTATAACTTTCATTGCTTATCCAAGTTCATAGAATTTCCAGAGGCAAGCTATTTTGGAGGTAAGCTATTTCAAAAGTGGATGCCACTCCTGCTTCCAAACTTGTTTTAATCTGGAAGTTCCTCCAAACACTGTCCAACATGGGTAAACATTATCGCATTTGACACATCAGTGTCACAGTGTTTAGCTTCACAGCAACCACTAGTTACCTCTGTACAGCAAATAAGTGCTATACCACTTAGAAGAATGTTTGACCAATAACAATTAAAAACCAGGTCTGAGGGCTGCAGATTAAAATCACCCATTTTTTACTTGGTAGCATAACTTACTATTCCCCAGGCCCACAGAGCTCTCTCTATGTTGGTGACATTGTTAAGTGCCATCAAGTTGTAGATAACACATAGCGACACTATGAATGAAAGATCTGACCACTTGTATAACTTTCATCATAGTTTCCAGAGGCAAGCCATTTCAGGAGTGGATGAAAGTGAAAAAAAAAAAAATATAAGGCCTTATCCTCCCAATCTTAAGACATAGCTGAGGCAATCAAGACATTATACTGAAAAACAGACAAAACAAAATAGAAATGATATACCAGAAGTAAAGCTATTTGCCTATGGATAGCTAATTTTTAACAAACAAATGGAATCTATTTAATAAAGAAAAGACAGCCTCTTTAACAAATGGTGCTGGTAAATTGGATATTTATTTGCAGAAAATGGAAACAAGATCCATACCTCACACCATATATAAAACTAACTCAAAATGCAAAATCCTAACTGTAAAACTTAAAATCATAAAGATCATCAAATGAAAAATAGAGGCAGACTTTGCATAATCTATGGCTTAAATAGACTATCAAATGTAACAAAAAAAGAATAATGCACAGTCAAGCAGAGGATAAACTAAACATTTTGGACTAATGAAATAGAAAGATTTCTCCAAAAGTATAAAAGTAGATCCTAAAAACTGGAGAAAATATTTGGCCATGACATACTTAAAAATTACTACTCTCAAAAATTTACAGAATAATCTCAACACCTCAACAAGGGCAGAGGACATGAATAGACACTTCACCAAAGAAAACATTCAGATGGCAAATAAATACATGGAGTAATACTAATGATCACTAGTTATTGTTATTGTTGTGTACTGCCAACTTAAAACCAACTCATAGCTGACCCATCAACAGGTTTTCAGAGGCAGTAAACTGTGCAGGGGGAGATTGCCTGTCTTTCTCCTGAGAAACAGCTAGTGAATTTGAACCACCTAACTTTGTATTGGCAGCAAAAGAAGCAAATCAGAACAACAAAAAGATTTAATTGTACCCAAGAAATAATAGTAAATTTCAGTAAGACAGCAAACCCCAAATGGAGAGACTGGATTTTTTTTTTTTTTTTAAAAACAAACTCTGGCCTATTTTATTGGTAAAAAAATGGTGTCTTTTTTTCACCAGTCTGTTCTAGCATTCTTCTAATGATATCAGAATCACCTGGATCAATGATAGCCAACATGCATACTCTGAAGTATTTTCCACATGATGTGCCCAGTTCAATATCATTGCTGCTATTTGGAAGCAGGAATGGCATCCACTTCCTAAACAACATGCCTCCGGAAACTATGAACTTTGATAAATGTCATAGTTATAGAAAGGCTTCAGGTCCTTTTTTCATAGAGTTGCTATGAGTTGTGCTTGACTAGAAGGCAATCAACAACAACAACAGTGATGGACACCAATTTTGGCCAACATGGCATAGTACTCGATTTCAGATTTCCTCAAGCCTGGACACTTGTTGGCAAGGATGACCACCTTGGCTTTTTCTTGCCTGATCATCTTGAAAGTCTGCTTTTACCCCACCATGCATTTACCCCTTTTCATAACAAGTTGGAGCCTAGATTTGATAGACTCCAGGGACCTTTTTCGTCTTTTTGCGGCTACCATCTTCTCATCTTAGGTGCTGGCTGGCCCTCCACCTATAGCTGCCGACGAAATGGCCAGGGGCGAAACTGGAATTCTTATACACTGTTGATGGGACTGTAAAATAGTGCAACTACTACTGAAAGGTGTTTGGCATATTCTTAGAAAATTGGGAATAATTTAATCTGTATTCTAAGCAAATAACTTGAGAAGATAGACTATATGAAAAAAGTGACATCAGACTTAAAGGAAGACCCATCAATGATTGAAATATGCAGATGACATATCTTGCTTGCTGAAATTAAAGAGGACTTGAAGACCAAAGACGACAACCTTAAGTATGGATTATACATCAACATCAAGAAAACAGAAATCCTCACAAGTGGACCAATAAGTTACATTGTGATAGATGAAGAAATGATTGATGCTGTCCGTGATTTCATTTTACTTGGAACCACTATCAACACTCATTGCAGCAGCACTAAAGAACTTGCTGCATTGGGTAAATCGTCTGCCAAGGATTTTTCTTTTTTTCTCTCTCTCTCTTAAGGATTTCTTTAAATTGCTGAAAAGGTTTGAAGACTAAGATGCACATGACTCAAGTCATGGTGTTTTTAGCTGTTTCCTATGTGTGTGAAGGTTGCATAGTTAATAAGGAAGACTGAAGAACGGATGCCTTTGAATCATGGTGCTAGTGAAGAGTGCTGAACATGTCTTGGATTGTCAAAGAACAGACAAATCTGTGTTGGATGAAGTGTTGCCAGAATGTTCCTTAGAGGCAAAGGATGGTGAGACTTTGTCTATCATACTTTGGTTGTGTCAAGAGGGACCAGTCCCTGGAAGAGGACATAATACTTAGAAAGGTGAAATATCAGATGAATTAAAAAATTTTTAAAAATTAAAAGAAATATGAGAGGAAGCAACCGTCAGTGAAAATAATTGTCACAGTGATTGTAACAGGGGCTTATACTTTGTGACAGAGATTGTGAATGGTGCAGGATTGGGCAAGATTTAGATCTATTGTACATAGAATGGTTAGGAGTCAATTTGACAACATTTAATTTTAACAACCTAATGGGGCTTCCTGATTAGATGTAAAGAAAGGAAATAATTAACTATGCCTCCTGCATTTGGATAATCTAAAAGATAATTGGCACTGTATGATAGATATCTGCCTTCAATAGTCTCCAGAATATTTTTCTATCCATGCCTCCCAGATTAGACAAATGGACCAGTATCCACAGTTAGGGTAAGTGAGCATTGCCAGTGCTGCCTTTATGACCCTCCTTTCAACCATCCAAGTAATTTAACAAGTATTTATTAAGCACCTCCTGCATGGCTAATACTGCTTTAGGTCCTGAGAATGGAGAGCGAGGGGAATGAGGGGGCCACCGTCAAATACCAACAGTGCTTTCAGAGTGTATTTGTGTTGTGAGAAAGATCATTCCCACTCCTTTCCTCTCCTTTGTCCCTCTTCCCTCAGCCTCTCCTCCTTCTGCTATAAAACGTCCATTGGGTGATCTCGCTACAGACCCACCCCTAAACACACTGAACTTTGGCTAAGTAGTGCCCTTGAAATCTTCAGTGATATTTCCCTGATATTCTTTAGTCTCTCCCACCACTGGTAGAAGACAGTTAGTTATCTTTCATGAACCTAGTCTGATCTGACCTGGTAAGTGGAAAAAAAAAAAAAAAAAAAGGTTTGTCATCTTCCAGAGGAGAAAGAAGCTCAGCTCTTTCAGACACAGTCTAGAGACAAGTCTAGAGAGATTGGCAGGAAATAGTAGAAATGGGCTCGAGTTCAATGCAATCAAGATGCCATCAGGGTACACAGTTGCTCTTGCATCACCTCTGATTCATAGCCACCCCACATGTGCGAGCGTAGAACTGTGCTCCTCAGGGTTTCCAGTCACTAGTTTGGGGAAGGAGATGGCCATGCCTTTCTTCTGACGTGTTTCCAGGTGGATTTCAACCACTAGCCTCTCATGTAGCAGCCTGATGAGTTGTCCATTTGCATCGCCCTGGGTATACGAGACAATCCTTCTAAATTATCACTACTTCTAAAATATCAGTAAGTTCTCTTGCTCTCATTTTCTCTCTCACTGGAGCCTGCCACCGGCACCATCACAGGGGGTTATTTTCACCCCCAGTGTGCTGATTTTCAGTGATGTATACCGACTGTACCTCAACTTTCCTTGTAAAACAGCTTCCTGGACCCCTGCTCTTCTCTCCTCCCCATTGTCAATAAGAGTAAATCATGTTATATTTGAATGTTGACACAGTGTGTCAAAATAGTAATGATGGTGCAGATTTCAGATCCACTGTTCATAGGCTTGCCATGAGTCCCACTTGACAGAATATGACAATAACAACAATATATTTGTTTGGCACTTTGCAAATTAAATGTGCTTCTACCTCCCTTGACAAGACCTCATTTCACCTCTAAAACTCCAAAAACAGAGGGTACTAAGATCAAGACTTTCCTCTAATGTACACATATATACTGCATCTAAATATGCAAAATGCCCTCGATCTAGGTGTGCAGAGCTCATCACGCTTCCCCAAGATGTGTTTCTAGAAGTTATCTGATATAGTGGGTCCACGTTGCCCATAGGAAAACAGTATCACTGAGAATACTATTGCTGACTAAAACCCTATCATCCATTGAATCACAGATTGGAGTCAGAGCATCTTGCAAAAGCACTGCTCTATCATCTGGAAATATCTAAAGTCATTTGATTTGCCACTTAGATGGTAAACAGTGTAATTTCAGGTTAAGAGGAAACTTGGAGGAAGTCCAAGGAAATGCAGGTGAAGACACTGAGAGTCAGAGGTGAAGGACACAGATCTGCAGGATCACAGATCACGTGCTGAGTTAGCAGAGAGATCAAGACCAGCACAAAGCCTCTGATCCCTGCCGAGTTTCTTTCCATGCTCAACTTGTCCCCATCAGATTCTACACTCACTGATTATTCAGTAAAAACTCCAGTATGTTACTTTTCCCCTTATTTCAATCCTTGGTACTTAAAAAAGTAACAAACTTTACATATAAGTTACCTATAGTAAAATCTAGATTGTCTAAATGAGTAATTTGATGTGTTTTTGACATACATATCTGCCTATGATAACAGAGGTTATCCTATTAGGCAGCACAGCCAAAGCTGTGGATATATCTACGCAGGTAATTAGGGCAAAACCAAGACCTCTCTTTGAGGAAGATTAATTCTTTACTATACCAGCTGGTATAAACCTTCTTGTATAAACTTTTCTTTGAACATGTGTCTTATTTCCCTTGGGTAAATATCTAGGAGTAGAATTGTTTGGCAATTAAGTAATTGTATGGACAATGACCAAGGAGGATAGAAGGAGAATTGATGCCTTTGAGCTGTGGTGCTGGAGAAGAGTATTGAGAATACCATGGACTGCTAGGAAAACAAACAGATTTGTCCTGGAAAGGGTTAAACCGGGTGGCTCCTTGGAGGCAAGGATTCTGAGGCTCTGTCTAACATACTTTGGACATGTTGTGAGGAGAGACTGGTCCTTGGAGAGGGACATCATGCTTGGGAGGGTGGAGGGACGGCGCAGGAGAGGAAGGCCCTCTATGAGGTGGATTGATTCAGTGACTGGGATAATTGGGATGGGACTGTTAGAGACAGTGCGATTGGCACAGGACAGAGCAGAGTTTAGGGCTGTTGTACATAGGGTCGCTATGAGTCGCAAGCGACTCGACGGCACATAACAACAACAACATGCTTAATTATATAAAAAGCTCTCAAACTCTTTTTTCAAAGTGACTGTACTGTGTTATATCTTAACAGCAATTTTTCTGGTTTTTCCATATCGTCACCAACACTTGTATGCTCAACTTTTTTTTAATTTTAGTTCTTCTCATGTGTGTAGAGAACTCAGGTAGCCAAGTGGTAAGAAGCTGTGCTACAATCCCAAAGGCATGCAGTTCAAATCTACCAGTTGCTGTGTAGGAGACAGATGGTTCATCTCCTATCTGACTTACTGCCTCTGAAAACCTGTTGGAGGGTGAGTTGCTGGAGATGGTTTTAAGTCTGTGGCAATGAGCTGATTTTGTTTTAACTTGTAAAGCTGAGCCTTCAACAAAACAAAAAACTGAGCCTTCTTGAGCTTTACTGTCTTTTAAAATTATCCGTATAGAATCAAATTGAGAGACTGACAAGGAATCTCCTCTTGAAAATTAAGAGCCACAGCTTGAAATGTAAGATAGGAAACTTAGAGGGCTGTGAGTTTACTCTAACAAGGAAGTTTAACTCAGAAAAGAAAGATGATGGTTACACAACTTGAAGAATGTTATCAATGCCTCAAAATAATATAAGTATAAACTGTTGAATTTGTGTATGTGTTGCTGTGTGTATTTTCAACAGCAATAAAATAAGTAAAACTTAAAGAGGAAGCAAATAATATGGCCGTGAAAATGCTACAGAGCAGTTCTGCTCTGCATGCAACACATGAGTCAGAATCAATGCCAGCTTGATGGTAACAGGCATCTTTCCACGATAGCATCCTATCAGGGGTATATGAAACCATTTATAAATTCGGACAAATGTAAAACAAGCTAAAGAGTAGTGCCTTTAAAAAAAGTATTAGAATTAAGTGCTTTGGAAGGTAATTTGTATATCCTGTTTTTCTCTTCAGAACTTTACAGGTAAGTTTCAATTGTACTTTCTTTTCTCTCAACAAATAGCTTGTGGAGAGCAGAGATTCCGAAATAGGCCATTAGTGAGTCTTTCTAAAGTAGTTGTACCAATTAAATATTTGATGATTTCAGTAAGGACATTTGTTACGTGAATTTAAGAGAGGAAGCAGTGGTGTTTGAGCTGTGAAGCCACAGAGCATTGGATTTTGTTTTCCTGGCACTTAGTTGTTTCCGTTTTCTTGTAGATAGAAGGAAAACAAAGATACCTTCTGTTGGTCTTCTACCCCTACTGCAAAACATTCCCATAAATCCAGTGGTTTCAAAGAACACTAATTCATGATTTTAGAGTTCTGAATATCAGTAGCCCAACATGCCCTCATGGGCTATGGTGACGGGGCTGCATTCCTCCAGCCTCAAGATGCTGCTCACATTCCTTGGCCTGTGAGCTGTTTCACCTTCAGAGCAAGTGCAGGTTGATTGTTTCTCGCCTCAGTCCCTTCTGACCCTCTTCCTGCACATTTCCTTTTCTCAACCTGACTTTTTCACTCTAGGAGCTCTTGTGATTGCACTGGGACCACCTGGATAATCCAAGCTAATCTCAAGATCCTTAATTCAATAACCTCCAAACACTCTAATTTATTTTTTTTTTTTTTTTGTCATCTAAGGTAACATATTCACAGGTCCCAGAGATTAGGGCCTGGGTGTGGAGGAGTGGAGGCACTTTTCTGCCTGCCTTATACATTTTATGAGGTGATTTTGAAGCTATATAAGTATCTGACTCATGTAGCCCATTCAGTGAATGAAGCAGATGCTATTAGGTGTGGAAAGTTAGGCAAACACTGCGAAGCTCACAAGCCACTGCTGCCCCATCCCAGACTCCCTTGGAAGGTCTGCTGGGCACTGGTCTCTTGAACCTAGTTCTTTTGTCAGTCTTTTCTTTCCCCTTCTTGGCCAGAGGCAAGATGCCCAACAGATGGCAAAGTCTTGAGGAGGGGGAGTGATTCAAATTCACAAATGGTGTGATACAGGGTAGGAGCCAGGGCCCTGCCACAAGGCACCTTGAGGACTTGTCACCTCATAATCCAGCAAGTCCATGGATTCAGTGCTGTGAACCTTGTTCCTGCCATGGTCAATGTCATCCTCTGCACAAAGGGGCCAGAGGGCAAGTACTAATGCTGATAAGCACAAAGACACCTGGCAGTCACCCCACCTAGGCTAAAGTGGGGGTACCCCACTGTGCTGGTCCACAAGTCACTCTCCCTTCTTCCTTCCTTTCTCCCTCCCTATAGACTAAGCTGGGCCATGGTCTTTGCAAGTACTTGCTATGTATCAAAAAGCTGGATAATGACGAAGGAGGATAGAAGAAAAATTGATGCCTTTGAGCTGTGGTTCTGGAAAAGAGCACTGAACATACCATGGACTGCCAAGAAAACAAATAGGTCTGTCTTGGAGAGGGTGAAACCAAGTTTCTCCTTCGAGACTAGGATTTTGAAGCTCCATCTTACATACTTTGGGCATGTATCCAGGAGGGACCGATCCTTGAAGAAGGACATGATGCTCAGAATGGTCGAGGGACAGTGCAGGAGAGGAAGACTCTGAATGAGATGGATCGATATAGTGACTAGGGCAATGAGGGTAGGTGTGTCGGAGTCAGTGAGCCTGGCTCAAGACAGGGCAGGCTTCAGAACTATTCATAGGGTCACTATGAATCGCAGACGACTCAATGGCACATAACAACAACAAGAGACTAAAGCTGCTCCCTCCCTGGAATGAAGGAGGGCTGACCCTTTTGTCCCTTCCCACCCTACTCTTGGTCACTTAAGGCACCAGCACATAGGTGTATCGGGATCTTGATTGGCCTCAGTTTTCTAGGAAGCAAAAGTCCCTCCCCTTTCCTCAATCTATGACTCTAAGCTGTTGTACTACTTGCTTTCTGGACCCTTTTGAGGATGACGTGGGTAGAGCAGCTCTTCAGTGGACTCCCATCTCATGGAGGACCACAGTGCACAACAGAATAAAACATCTTCAAGACTGGGTGTGAGTTAAACCATTGTTTTCTCTTGGTTTTCACTAGGTTATCTGAAAATGTAGATCTTCAGGCCTTTACCGTAGTCTGTTATCATCTCAAAATCTTCCTGACATCTGCTCAGCATTGTAGCAACGCTCAAACCTTCATTGGAAGGTAATGATGGTTGTGTTTGAAGTATATTAGCTGGGAATTGAACCCAGGTCTCCCACATTTTAAAAAAGCCCTGTTGGTCTCCCATACTGACAAGGTGAGAATTTGACCCTCACCACTAAGCCACTGCTTTCTTCCTCATGATTATAAGACTCTGCAAACAAGGGAAGTGTTGTATGGAGGGTGAAAAGTGATGCTCAAGTATATGTTGGATGTCCAGAGGGGGATGTGGGAAAGCTCAGACAGATCTGAGCTCTTAGAGATTCAGTTAATCTGAGTGGCGGTGGTGGCTGGTGGTGAAGTACAATCCACTACCACTTATAGCAACCCTGTAAATGGTGGATCTAAACTCTGCCCTGTCCTTTGCCATCCTGACCATCTCTAATGGAACTCAAGGCCACAATTGCAGTCTCTGTGTCAGTCAGTCTGACTGAGGATTTCCCCCTCCTTTGTTGACCATCTACCTTTCCAAGTATGATGTCCTTTTCCAGGGACTCACTCCTGCTTAACAACATGCCCATAGAATAGGAAACAACCAGATAACTAGAACTATCTGCATTATCTATGCAGCATGGGGTTATTATTATTTTTACCTAAAGATGTCTCTTTTTGGTAATGACAAACGTGTTTTTTTAAAAGCCTGGTTTTTCTCAATACACCTTTAAAGGTTTTTAAATTGTTTCATATCTGGTCAAGTTGAGATTTTTAAGAACCTCATTTTTAATTTGTAATAAAAGTTTACAACTTGATTTTTTTAAAAAAAAGTCAACAAAACTGCAAGCACCTGTTAATAAAAGTCTTAAAGAAAAAATAAAAAAAAAAAAGGAGACGAAATTTCACTATACTTGCCCCCAGGGAGCACCCTTGGCTTCACTTTTCCAAGGCGTATTTGTTTGTCCCCTTGGCTATTCAGCACTCTTCTCCAGCACTGGAGCTCCAAGACATCAATTCTTCTTTTGTCATCCTTATGCATTGTCCAGCTTTCAGCTACATGGCAAAGAATTTAAAATATTATATTTTGGGTCAGATGCACTTTAGTCTCTAAACTGACAGCATTGCTCTTCAGCACTTTGGAGAGGTCCCTGACAGCAGACTTTCCCAGTGCAAAATATCTTTTTATTTCCTAGCTATAAAAGTGTTGATTATGGATCCAAGCAAGATGGAATCATCAGCAATTTCTGTCTCTTCTATATCTATCATGATGTTGCTTATTGTCCCAGTGGTGAGTATTTTTGTCTCCTTGATGTGGAAATGCAATTCATATTGAAGGCTGTAGTCTTTGATCCGCTGCAACAAGTGATTTAAGCGCTCCTAACTTTCAGCAAGGAAGATTTTGTCATCTGCGTAACATAGGTTGTTGATGACTCTTCCTCTGATGACTTATCTTCCTTCGATGCTCAGTGGGAGATATAAAATATACACTGCATTGGCTGTGAGTTCTCTGATAGACAATCCAGATGGCAGTCACTACTCCATCTGAAGTGGTAGAGAGTGGGCTCCACAGTGTGGCCAGAATCCACAGACGAGGACACTCGCCTGTCAGGTGAATGGTAAAAATCACCACAGAGAGCAAGATGTCAGTCACTAGCTGTGCCTCTAAGTGCCAACACGCAGCAACAGAACTGGTGACACTAGAGAGAGGAAATTTTCTCTGATAAATACAGATTGTGTGAGGAAAGAGTTTATGTGGCTATTAAAGAAATTAAGATCTTTCCAATTGGTCATTGATAGAAACTCAGCTAACAGCAGCAAAGAGATGCCAGCAATGGCAAACGTGCCAGACTCTATTCTTCATTTCTTCCTATAAAAGAGTGTTGATAAATTTCTTTAAGTGCGCACACAGATATGTGGGCATGTGCATACACATATCTAAAATAAGTGGGGTTGTGGCAAGATTCTTTAGTTTATCTCAAAGGCATCACTGTCAGAGAGGCATGATGGGCAGAAGCCCCTGCTCTCAGTTTCTTGGCTTTTTCTCTGAAGAGGAATAAGTCTCAGCCCTTGTTTTGCCTCACAACCATTGCACTCTCTAAAGAGGAATTACAACAGCAGAATGATAAGAAAGAGGTCTAGGAAGAGTTGTAATTGCATACCATCGTCTGGCTTTGTGTACTTGAAAATCTTTCCTATGCATTATCCCATCTGAAGCTCTCAGAAGAAAAGCAAACAAAAACTTTGGTCAAGTCCTTTGTAAATAATTAAATACTAGTAATTCCTCCTGGTAGTGTGTTAAAGGAAGATTGCCTTGGGTACTTGAATAGCTGGCACCATAAATAAAATCTGTTGACATCAGTCCCCCTATTGAATGTTGGTCTTTTTAAAAATGTTGCTGTGCTAAACAGAAATGAACTGAGCAAATGTTCCCAAGCAAGTGAATGGAAAGCTTCAAACAAGTTCCTTAACAGGAACAGAGAGTACAATATTAAAATGAAATAGCACCGGCTCCTTCAAAAAGTCATTACTTTATTTCATTATTGTTTTTATTTTTTTTTACCTTTTAGCTAATATGCAAAGTCAAGATTCTCCTCTCCCCAGTCCCCCCTCTTACCATCTCATCCCCTGGTAATTGTACCCAAGGGATTTTTTTTCTTTACTCTTAACAACTGTAATAATTAGCAAATCAACCAGAAGTTTAAAACTACACTGGTATTTTTATGTACTTGTTTTCCAAGAGAACAGGTTAATGGCAGCAGTTAATTTTTACTGTTTGTCTTTTGGCTTTCAGATTGATTCTAACAGTCTTAGTTACTTAGTACTGCTATAAGATAAATACCACAAGCAAGTGAGTGGCTTTCAATGACTTGGAAATTCAAGCTCTTGCCATCGAGTTGGAATCAACTCATAGCCAACTCTTCAGCAGGCTTTCAGAGACTATAAAACTCATGGGAAGAGATCACCCATCTTCCTTTCAGGGGAGCAGTGGGTGGATTTGAACCCTCTGACCTTAAATTAGCAGCACAACTCATTACCTTTTAGGCCACCAGAGCTCTTTTTTTTTCCCTTTGTTTTTAAGAACAGGAAAGAATTTTCTATGTATTTTCTCACAGTTCTGGAGGTTAGAAGTCTAAGTCAAGGTCTTAGTCCTGTAAATCCTTTCCTTGTCTGTGGTCCAGGGCGTCTCCTGATTCCTTGACCTGTAGACATACTCCCATGGCTTTGGTTTTCCCCTGCTTGCTTGCCTCTGCCTCTAATCTGCTTCTTTTATAACTCAGACCTGATTAGGTTTATAGCACACCCTGATAAGGCCTCATATGGAATAAAGAAACACCTGTATTCACAGGTATAGAAATTAGGATTCCAATGCATAATTTGAGGGAGACACAATCTGCTCCATAACATCACCTTATCTTACAGTTACAAATTTAGAAGTCAGTGGCATTTTCCTCTCTTTAAACAAAAGAGGCCACTTGAAGACTTTGATATTTGTATCTTTGTTTATTTGATGAATCTTAGCGGAAAGCAGAGAGTACCAGAGGAATGTCTATCCTCATGTTTCATTGAGTATGCAAAGGCATTTGACTGTGTGAATCAAAGCAAACTGTGGCTAACTCTGAGAAGGATGGGAATCCCAGAACACTTAACTGTGCTTATCTAAAACCTGTATGTCGACCAGAAAGCAGTTGTCAGGACAGAGCAAGGAAACACTGCGTGGTTCAAAATCAGAAAAGATGTAGTCAGGGATGTATCCTATCTCCATACCTTTTCAGTCTATATGCACAACAGATCATTCAGGAGGCTGGACTTTATGAGTTTGAAAGTGGCACCAGGATTGAAGAAAGACTCACCAACAGCTTATACTCTGCAGATGTCACAAAACTTGCTTGCTGAAACCGAGGAGGACCTGAAGGATTTGCTGCAGAGGGTCAAGGACTGCAGCCTTCAATATGAATTGAAGCTCAATATCAAGAAAACAAAGATTCTCACCACTGACAGCATCATGATAGATGGAGAAGAGATTGAGATTGTTAGCTTCAGCTTGCTTGGCTCCACAATCAATACTCTTGGTACCAGTAGCCAGGAAATCAGATGAATTGCATTGGGGAAAGTCTGCTATCAGGTACCTTTCCAGAGGAATGAAGAGCAATAATGTCAGTCTAGAGACTAATCTGTACCTGATCTAGGCTATGGTTTTTGCAATTACTTGCTATGCATCAGAAATCTGGACAATGAATAAGGATGACAGAAGAAAAATTGATGCCTTTGAGTTGTGGTGCTAGAGAAGAGTCTTGAACATACTATGGATTGCCAAAAGAACAAACAGATCTGTCCTGGAGAGGGTGAAGCCAAGTTGCTTCTTGGAGGCAGGGATTTTGAAGCTCCATCTCACATACTTTGGGCACATGGCCAAGAGGGAGCCAGTCCTTAGAAAAGGACATTGTGCTTGAAAAAGTGGAGGGACAGTGCAGGAGAGGAAGACCCCAGATGAGATGGATTGACGCAATAACTGGGGTAATGAGGGTAGATGTGTCAGAGACAGTGAAATTGGCTCAGAATAGGACAGGGTTCAGAGTTGTCAGAGTTGTTCTACATAGGGTCACTATGAGTTGCTAGCGACTCCACAACACGTAACAATGACAACAACAAAGGTGGAAGCCCATAGAGAGTTACATTGCTGACCCAAAGGCTGTGCCTCTCTGGGCATTCAAATACACAGAAGCCACTCCACAGAAGAAAGATAGGCAATCTCTTCTTGAGTGATCTATAATCTCAAAACCCACCAAAGGGTCAGCTATGAATTCACTTGTTTGAATTTTTTTCATTATAAAGAATGACTAGGGAGTTTGGCTGGTTTACTCTGTGGGAAATTGTGTAGTCTCCTCTCATATAACTTACAGCCTTGGAAAATCACTGGAGAGTCAGTTACAAGTCAAAAGCAACTCAATGGCAATGAGAGAGCTGGAGTGGAGTGAGAGCAAGAGCGTGAGAGAGCCAGTGAGAGAGAGAGCCAGTGAGGGGGAGAGGGAGGGAGGGAGGGGGGAGGCAGAGAGAGAGAGAGTCAGTGAGGGAGAGAGCCAGTGAGAGAGAGAGCCAGTGAGGGGGAGAGGGAGGGAGGGAGGGGGGAGGCAGAGAGAGAGAGAGTCAGTGAGGGAGAGAGCCAGTGAGAGAGACTGATAGTTATGTAACAAAGGGCAAGGCTCTCTTCCCTCAAAGGATGTGACATTAATCTGGAAATGGAGTAGGTCTTGAGCTGAGAAGTGAGCAGGGAATCCTTTTACCTGCACCAAGATGCATCCACCAGGGAAGATGGGTGGTTCCTCAGTTCATCTTCAGTTACCTCCTGTGAAGCTAGATACCTTAGTCTAATAGGAGTATCTTGGGAGAAAATGTTTCTCTTTCTGTATGTTTATATCCAAAGAGCTCTGTCTTTTTATTATTTTTATTGTTGTTGTTATTTTAACAAAGGCTTACAGAGAGGATGGGTTTTCATTCATTCATTGTTGCGAGCTCTATCTTTAAAAGATTGTATCCACCTGTTGTTGTTAAAGGCCCACCAGTGGCATAATAGGTTGGCTGCTATCCAGCAGGTCTGCAGTTTGAACTCACCAGCTGACCTCAGGAGGAGGATGAGAAGTTTCCTCCTGTGAAGATTTTCAGCCTCAGAATCCAGTGGGAAGTTGCTGTGAGTCAGAGCCCAGTCAGAGGCAGTAGATTTCATTCTGGTTTTGGCATTGTTGTTAGGTGCTGTTGGGTTGGGATCAACTTAAAGCCAAGGAGTAGAACTGCTCCACAGAGTTTTGAAAGCTGTTACCCTTACAGGAACACATCTCCAGATCTTTCTTCTGTGGAGTCATTGGTTGGTTTGATCCACCAGCCTTTCTGTTAGCACTTCGCCATTTGTGCCACCATAGTCCCTAATACTTGTCCAGAGCACCCATGTATGGAGCATGGACAGAGCTGTCCTTTTCTGAGTGACTCAGTTCCAGAGAGACCATTGTGGAAAAGTAATTGTGACCTCAGTGTTGGAGCTAAGTCATCAATGTCCTGTCCTGTAGTGAGTAGGGGCCTAATCAGGCTCTAGCATCACCAGAAAGCAGTGCCTCCATCTATCCACATCACCTCAGGGCATTTGACAGTCAGGAAAGAGAATACTGGAGCAACAAGATGGCTCGGGTGTTGTTACAGTTTATGGGTGTCCCAAAAAAACCTCTCTAGCAGGAAGCCTTGAAAGTTTTTAGAAAACAATTTAAATTAGTGAGAATAGCAATTTTTTTCTTTTAAAAAAAACCTTAAAAATGTTTTTAAATGTTTTTAATTGACTACAAACAAGAACTAATGCAGTGAGCTTAGTCCACTTCTGAGGATAACCACTAGTGCTGGGTAATTATTTGTTGTTGGAAGTGTTGGGATTGTGAGAAGATTGAAATGGTGACAGTGTTTGCAGTGTTGATGGTAAGAAACTTGCCCGGGGAGTAGGTGGCTGTGAGCAACTAAGGCTCAGGTACAGTATTAGTAACGTCAGTTAATCTTCTGGTTATATACAAAAACACCAGTGGTACATCTATACATCCTGGCAGTTGTTTGACAGAGGTTTAAATTGGTCTGTCTTTAATCAAAGCAGAGGTCTGTCTTCAATTCCAGCAAGCTGCTTTTTTGCAAAAGAGATTGTATCTTTCCAGTTTATCATGCAGTGATATCTGAAAAAGAAATTCTTAGCTGTTGGGCTAGATTTTAGGAACACAGTATCAACCAAAGTCCTGTTCTCATAAAACTTTTATCGGGAGAGGTAGAAAACAAACAACAAGCAAATTGATCATTGTGTGGCATAAGGTCAGGTGACAACAAGTGCTATCCAGAAAGAATGTAGTCGAGAAGTGAGGGGAATCATTTTTATTTTTTTTTTAAATCCTAAGCTGCTTTTATTAAGTGACATGGTATCATTTTTATAGCATAGACGAGGTAGTTTTCCCTGAGGAAAACCAGATCCTGAAAGAAGAAGGAAGCTTTGGACACAGGTGCTCAAAGCTGTGCCCCAATGGGCTTTCAGAGGCTCTAAGTTGCAAGGGAGGATATTCACCTTTCTTCCTCAGAGAAGGTGGTGAATTTACAGCTGCCTGCCTCTGAGTTGGCCACACAGCTCCCTGTCACTAGCAAAACCTTGATTGTTAAGTATGAGACAGTTATATAATTGTTGTTATTGTTATATTCCATCAAGTCACATGTGACTCATAATGACTCTATGTACAACTGCTCTAAACCCTGCTCTATCCTGTGCCAATCTATTGCCTCTGAAACACCTACCCTCATTACCCTAGTCACTGAATCAATCCATCTCATTGAGGGTCTTCCTCTCCTGCTCTGTCCCTCCACCCTCCCAAGCATGACATTCCTCTCCAAGAACTGGTCTCTCCTTGCAACATGTCCAAAGTATGTCAGATGAAGCTCCAAAATCCTTGCCTCCAAGGAGCAACCTGGCTTCACCATCCCCAGGATGAACTTTTTGTTTTCCTAGCAGTCCATGGTATAGTCAATACTCTTCTCCAGCACCACAGCTCAAAGGCATCAATTCTTCTTCTATCATCCCTAGTCATTGTCCAGCTTTCTGATACATAGCAAGTAATTGCAAAGACCATGGCTTGCATCAAGCACACTTTAGTCTCTGCACTAACCTCGTTGCTTCAGTACTTTGGAGAGGTCCCTCACAGCAGACTTTCCTGATGCAATTAATCGTTTAATTTCCTGGCTGCTAGTACCAAGAGTGTTGATTGTAGAGCCAAACAAACTGAAGCTGTTAACAATCTCAATCTCTTCACCATCTATCATGATGCTGCTAATTATGTAATTAATGTATTATATAATTGTCTTACACTTAACATAACAACCAAGTTTTTGTGTAGTGGTAAATATACATGTCTCACACTTAACATGATAGCAGTCAAGTGTGTGTGTGTGTGTGTTTGTGTTTGTGTGTGTATGTGCATGCAGCTCTGGTATCATAGTGGATAGAGTTGCACTGTCAACCCAAGGCACGGGCTTTGAATCCACCAGTTTCTATGACGAGAAAGATGGATAGCCTCCTCCTGTGTAATTCAGAGACTGAAAACTTGCTGAAGGATCAGTTAAGAGTCAGTATATATATCTGTAGAAGATTCTTATTTTTAATGAAGAAGGAAAGTTTGAAACAACCATTAAATGATTGCATGAAGATCATGTGAACAGTTGGACATAAAGCCTGAAGTGAAGGAGGGAGGTCAAGGAAGAAATCCTCCTTCAGGTGTCATTGTGTATAAATGAGAATGGAAGCCATGGTTTAGGTGAGAGAACCCAAGGAGTGAGCAAAGCTAGAGAAGGTACCCAAGGACTAAACCTGGAACATTCCACAGTGACATCATAAAGGTGAGGAGGATTCAGCCAAGACTGAATGGAAAATCTAGGTAAGTCAGCTACACGTAAGGAAAGTATAGCCAATAAGAGGGAGTCAGTAGAAAGGAGCAGATGACCCTCCCGTCCTACAATGAATGACTGAACGAGATCTGTGAACCCATCAAACACTAGATCCGGCAGCATGGTGAAGAGCGTTTCAGGGATATAATAGCAACAAAAGGCCAGTTAGAAAGAAAACTGGAGGAGAGCGAGTGCAAATAGTGAGTCTAATCAGCTCTTGAACTGCGCTATGAATGGAAGCAGAGAACTCAACGGGCAGCAGCTGGAGGTGATGTGGGTCAATGGGAAACATTATTGGAAACGGAAGATATTACAGCATGTTTACTTATTGCTGCGGATGATTCAATAAAACAGGAAAAGATTATGATGCAAGAGAGTGAAAACAAATCCTCAAACAAATAACCCAGTGTCTCAAAGCTTCACTGACATCTGGAGTATAAAATTGTATTGTGTAAGATGCGAGATTCAGAGCAGGTAGGCGGTAGTGACAGGCAACCCGTGCATTTAAATGTGCAGCGGTTTCTCTTGTCAATTTTTACCATAATATATCATTAATTTTAGAAACCAGACTTTGAAGATTGTTTTGATCTTTGTTTTTAATTCTTTAGTTCATTCTTTGAATAAGAAAACCATGAGAAAAAGGACAGAATTGCAACAGGATATGGTTGATAACTCAGCCTTCAATAGTGGCATCTAGTGGTTAAAAGTGGTATTGTTTTACTCTTCAGTGAATGCTGTAACTCATGCTATGCTGATGCTGATGTGCCTTTTGAGTTGGAACCAACTTACAGATGATCCTCCAGCAGATTTTCAGAGACTGTAAACTGCACTGGAAGAGATTGTCCAACTTTCGCTCTCGGAGCTACTGGTGGATTCGAACCATGTGCCTTTGGGTTACAACACAACACTTTTACTACTACATCATTTATTCATGGTCCTTCAGGATCCTTAGAGTCGTGTTGGGAGAGCGATCCCATGGCAAAATTTTGTTTGAGTCATAAGGATAAACAGCTTATTAATAATCTGAGTTTAAATACTTCTGGAAATTTAGGGGGCAACTAGGTTTGCCTTGTACTGAATTTCCCATGGAGTGACCTATGATGTTGCATATGAGGCTTCTGCAATACAGACCGAGAGAAGGGTCGGAATGGACTCTGGCCAACTGAGGGTCTCACTTTATGCCTTTAAATAAAAGAGTAAAGAAAGTAGAAGCACAAATGCAGTTTCAATAAATTTCTAACATGAGGTTGCCATGAGTTGGCATCAACTCTTAAGAGCCCGCAAGGAGGGCCCGCTGACTTTAAATTGCATCTTTTCTGCCAAAAACACAGCGCTTCAGAAAGTACTAAAGAACCTATAGTTCCTCAGAAGTTATTCTGTTCGCAGTTGGACAACTCGTGCAGCTTCTTCAGTGTCATGGAACGCCGTATTCTCCATCTCTCTCTCTCTCTCTCTCTCTTTTTTTTAAATTAACACAACTGTGCAAATAAGTGAAATCCTCTAACGTAATGAAGGGAGAAGTTCACACAGCTGAAGAAATACATCAGACCTGAAATAATGTTCTAAAATAATATCATTTAAAGGTCACCATCAGATATGTGGAAATTTTATAAGAATTAGAAGATAGAGAAAATGCACGGATTGCACTTGCAAATTAACTTCCCAGTTGCGTTGTGAGGTAAATAAAATAGGAAGCAACATGCCAATAGCCCTCTAGACTTGTAATAGCTTGGTTTTCAAGTTCTTTATGAGTACAATGTCATCCATAGATGTATTTTCATATTAGCTTCTTTTTTTGGTTGTTTTTTTTTTCCTGTCTGATGTATTTGGGGAAATTTTGGTCTTCAGTAAAACCGTATGGCACAAAAGGTTAGCATCGGACTATTAGGCATAAGGTTAGCAGTTCAAATAAGAGCCACCTTGGAAGACAGACTAGGGGGTCTGCTTCTGAAAGGTGACAGTCCTGAAAACTCAGTGGAACAGTTGTTACTCACTCAACTGCAGTTCAGTCAGAACCAACTCATAGCTGACCCTCCAGCAGGGTTTTGAAGGCTGTAAATCATACAGAATACTGCTCATCTTTCTCCTGTGGAGCCACTGTTGGATTCAAACTACTAGAAAGGCATCATGTTTGGGTTGGCAGTGCGATAGGTTAACTCTGTATATAAGCCAGAAATCCCTTCAGTTGACGTAGGAAGCAGCAATGTCTTGTTGGATGCCTTCAAATCTAGTATGATCCATGGTGAGCCTGTGAACAACAGGCCACTCTGTCCTGTCCTGTGCCATCCTCATCATCTCTGACACACTTGAGCCCATTGCTGCATTTACTATGTCAACCCATCTCGTCAGACATCTTCCTTCCTCTCTTTCACTGACCTTCCACCTTTCCAGGCATGATGACCCTTCCCAAGGAATAGTCTCTCCTAGCAACATGCCCAAAGTATGAGAGATGAAGCTTCACCATCTTTGCATCTAAAGAACACCTGGCTGCATATTCTCTAAGATAGATGTGTTTGTTCTTTTGGCAGTTAGTAGAATATTCAGTACTGGAACACCACAGCTCAAAGGCATCAATTCTTCTTCTGTATCCTTATTATTTAGCTCTTAGATGCATAACAAGTGATTGAAAAGACCATGGCCTTAATCAGCTACACCTCAGTCTTTAAACTGACATCATCACTCTTCAGTATTTTGGAGAGGTCATTTACAGCAGACTTTCCCAGTACGGTACATCTCCTGATCTGATTGCTGGTACCAAAGGTTGATTGTTGATCCAAGTAAGATTGTTGACAATTTTTAATCCTTTCTCCATCTATCATGACGTTGTTATCTATTGTCCCTTTGGTGAGGATTTTTGTTTTCTTGATATTGAAATGTAACCTATATTGAAAGCTATAGTCCTTGATCTTCTGCAGCAAGCATTTAGAGTCCTCCTCACTTTCAGCAAGCAAGCAATGTATTAGCCATGTCTAAGTTCAAGCTTGGCCCACTTTTCCATTAATTTGCCTTTGACATTCACTGCCAGCTGGTCCATTTTCACTATTCAGAACAAAGTACGTTAATACATAGTATGTTGGTAGAGCACATGGGTTCCCCAGTTCCGTTAACTGTTGATTGTGACTCCTGGTTCCCTCCAATGAGTTTCTGTGACTGTAAATTTTGACAGGGACAGACCGCTCATCTTTCACCAGCAGCGGGGATTCGAATTGCTGACCTTTCAGTTAGCAGCCAACACACACTCTGCCACCAGGACTCCCTCATTTTGTGGTCACTGTAACAAACAATAAATCCTTGATCTAAATAAATTGTTGAAAATGTAATCGGTAATGACATTACCATGTAATGATGTTACCATGTAATGACGTTACCATGTCGTCGTTAAGTGCCATTGAGTTGATCCTGACTCATAGTGACCCCATGGGACAGAGCAGTATTTTTTCATATGTTTTTCTGTGATTTTTAAAAAATTTATTATTAATTTCAATGAAAATTTACAGAGACTTTGGATTTCTATTCATTGTTGCACTTTTTTCCTCTCTCAACCCTCCTCCCCAGTCCATTACCGTCTTAGAAAAGTAAAAGAAAAATTATTTTGTTGTTTTACAATCCCTCCTCCCAGGTCCAGTCCACTATGCAGCCTTCGCTCTGGACTCCTGTCATGACAAAAATACTAATCACATATCACTTTTAAACAGTTTTCTCCCTTATCAGTTTCAATGCAGTATACATTATTGAACCCAACTTTCTCAGTCTCCCCCTAACCCCAAGGTCAGTCCTGTTTTACAACAGTGGCACCATGCAGTCCTTTTGTCCTTTTGTGACTGAGATACTTCACTCTGCATACTGTCCTCCAGGGTCACCCATTTTGAATAACATTGCATGAGTTCCTTGTTTTTCTATGCAGTATAGTATTCCATTGTGTGAATATACCACAGCTTCTCTATCTTTCCGCTTGTTGATGGGCACTTAGGTTGTTTCCAACTCCTTGCTATTGTGAACAAAGCTGCGATAAACATGGGTGTGCATATATCTGCTTGGATGTCTGTTATGGTCTCTTTGGGGTATGTTCCCAGTAGTGGAATTGCTGGGTCATATGATATCTCTCTTTGCAACTTATTGAGAAAGTGCCATACTGCCTTCCACAGTGGTTGCACCATAACTGTGATCTTTTATGAGCAGTGCACTTGGTCTATCTCAGAGCCTCTGGGTGAGTGCAAACTGCCAGCCCTTCAGTTAGATGCCATGCATTAAACTATTATGCCAGGAGGGCTCCTTGCTGCCAGGGGAATAAAAGCATTCAAAATAATAGACTTACTATAAGGCTTATATACATTGACTTTGTTAGGAAGTTGAGGTGGGGAAAAGTGGCAGGGGCATCTAGTCTGAAATTGTGAAGAATTGTTCATCATCTGTATAACTCAACAAAGATTTTTAAAAGCATTGAATCATTTTGTGAGGGCTTAGAGAAACTGTACTTTTTCTTTTCATTCAAAGAAATGAAAGGAATGCTTGTTTGGCTTTTCATTTAACGTTTAAATTACCCACAAGGCTGAGAATTTGGTCATCTCGGACGCTTACCGTCCTCAGAGCCTGGAGACATGAGCTTGTCAGTACACCTGTGGCCATTCATAGCACGTGAGCCAGGAAGCCTGAGCTTGACATTGCGGTGCAACTGGCTAGAGTATAGCTTTTAGAGTGTCCAGATTTAGAATATTTCAATATGCTAGATCCTGGTGAGGAGTCTAGGTGATGCAGTAGTTAAAGCATTGGGTGCTAACAGTCAATCTGCAGGTAGAGATGAGGTCGTCGGTTCCATGAAGCTTTACAGCCTTGGAAACCCTCTGAGAAGTTGTACTCTGTTCTGCAGGGTCTCTTTTGACCTGTAGGGTGCTGTCAATTCTGGCCTTGTATTGGAGATGGGGAGAACAAGAGAGTGAAACGCTGCCAAGCCCTTTGGTGTCTTTCCCACAGTTAAGTATGCCTGAGTCCTTTATTGCAGCCACTGTGTACATTGAATGCTTTCGAACCCGGTGCTTGTCTTCTCATATTGGATTAGATGCTATTCTTTTTTTATTATTATTAAATATTATTAGTATTAATGAACATTTACAG
>NW_006400155.1:1309520-1321510 GCF_000299155.1 Elephantulus edwardii
CCACCCCACCCCCGCCAATGTCTGTTTTAATTGTCCAATTGCCACAGTGCTTGTCAAAGCCAGTGGATTAGATGCTATTCTATTCTCATCCACAAGGTCTTCACTAGCTAATTTTCAGAGATATATTGCCCAGCTTTTCTTCTTAGTGTGTCATAGTCTGCAGACTCTTGTGAAATCGGTCCACATGGATGATCTTGTTGGTACTTGACATGCTAATAATATCACTTCAAGCATCAGAACAGCTCACAAGGCAGCACTGAACAATGACCTGGCAGATGGATGAGAGAGAAGAGTGCTGGTTGTGTGTCTTCCAGTCAATTCCCACTCATAGTGAAACTACTGTCCAGCTTTTTTCCTGACAAAATGCAAGACAGAGCATGACCATGATGTAGTGTTCCTACCCTCTGCTCACAGGGCCAAGTCTTAATGATCTAAATGGTTCAGACCTGGGCATGAGGGGGCATGAGACAAAGGAGCACATGCCAGGCCACCAAGCGTCTGCCGGTGGAGCAGGTGACCACTCTGAAAGGAGGTGTTCTGATGCCTTTATTCCTTCCCTTCAGGCAAAAAACGTGAGCCAGCTAATCAGGGCTCTTGGTGACAATGATGGACGAGATTTTTTTCTTTTCCAAAAGCATTTTAAAATAACTGATAGAATATTGTTACATAGGAATGTTCCACAGGAAAGTTACAAACATTACACATCCACTTTCCAGATAACAAATACAGTTTATGTATTGGGCAGCTACACACAGATAGATGCTAGCAATTTGTAAGTTATAAGAAATACATTTTCAACATGAAGACATAGAGATGTTAAAAGTAACTTTTAGGAAGGATAAAGATATACTAGGCAAACTCTAATTTAAAAAAACAAACAGCTGGAGTAGCTACATTGATATCAACGTAGTCTTGGGGGAAAGAGATGGTACCAAGGATGATGAATGATAAAAGGATTAATTGGAAAAAAGGCCATAATAATCATAAATGGGTATGTACTGAATAACATAACTTCAAATCAAACAAAGCAAGAACTGATAGCATCACCAGGATAATGAGACAAATCCACAGTTAAAATTTAACTTCAACATTCCTCTTAATTACAGATAGGACAAATAGACAGAAAATGGTTGAAGAAATAGCAGGCCTGCACATTATCCACTGACTGGATCTAATAGGCATTGATAGAATTCTTCACTCACCACTTGCAGAATATACACCCCTTTCAAATGTAAACGAAACGGTCACTGAGGTAAACCATTTTCCGGGACATAAAAATCCTTAACAAATTTAAAAGAACAGAAATCTTACTAAGCATATTCTGTGGCTGTAATGGAATTAGAGTAGAAATCAATGATAGTTATCTGGAAATCCAAAATACTAGTAAATTGAAATGTTATAGAGATTTCCTTCCCACCTCCAGAGGTTTTAAACAAAGCACAGTCTCAGTTATGAGAATTTTTGTTTCCTGCTGAGAATGTTTCCTCTTTCAGCAAGCACCAAAAGAAAACAACTTGAGCCCAAAGGTAGTTTGGAGGACAAATGAGATCTATAAAATGATCATATTGGTGTAGACACATGAGATGAAGGAAAATATCACTAACTGGATGTGTGGCATTAAGGGGAAACACTCCACCTTGTTATGTTTCAGTTCCTCATAGTAGAGTCCACAAGTGAAGCCTCTGAAATCTGACTGTTCCTGTTGCCATCACTAATATTAATTGCCATTCTGAGTTACCATGATGAATATGTGCTGTTGAGCAAGTTATTAACTTTCTTGTGCTTCAATATTATTATCTTTATAACAATAGTCATGTCATTCTAAGTCCTGGTTTTCCTGAGACAGTTCTGGCTTTGTTGTTTCTGCTATGTGCCATCAAGTCACCTGCAGCTCGTGACAACCCTGTGTACAATAACTCTCCAGCTTAGAAGCTTATTGCCCGAAGCTGCACCATAACCCTGTATGCAAGCAGTTAGAATCCATCAGCTGCTCTGTAGGAAAAGGATGGGCATTCTCTTCCCACACAATTGCTGCCTTTAAAAACCTGCTGGAGGGCCAGCTATGGATCGGTTACAACTTGATGTCACACAACAACAACAAATTACTAATTGGGTAACTAAATTATATGGATTTTCTAATAATAGAACCTGTACTATTCAGAGTACTAAAGAGCAACGACATCAGGCTAGAGACTAAGGTGCACCTGATCTGGGCGATAGTCTTCGCAGTTGCGTGGTGTGTATTGGAGAGTTGGACAGTGACTAGGGATGATAGAAAGAGAATTGATGCCTTTGAACTGTGGTGCTGGAGAAGAGTGTTGAATATACCACGGACTGCTGCTAGGAGAACAAACAGGTTTGTCCTGGAAAAGGTGAAGCCAGAATGTTCCTTGGAGTCAAGAATTCTGAAGCTTCATCTGACATACTTTGGGCATTTTACAAGGAGGGACTAGTCCTTGGAGAGGAACATCACATTTGGGAGAGTGGAGAGAAAGGGTAAGAAAGGAAGACCCTCGAAGAGATGGATTGATTCTGTTATTGGGGTGGTGGGAATGAGTGTGTCGGAGACGGTGAGGTTGGCACAGGATAGAATGGCGTTTAGGGCTCTTGTTGCTATGAGCTGCAAGCAACTCTATGGCATATAACAACATTATAAAATTGTTGAGAGAACTAAATTAGTTAATATGCATAAAATATTTTATAGTGGTGCCAAGCAATGAGGATCATACCCATTCTTTCAGTCAATGCCTGAGTGCCTGCTATGATCCAAGTATGTTAGTAGGCCCTAGAACATGATGGGGAACAGGGCAGACAACTAACATCTCTGCACTCAGAGTCTGAGGCATAGCAGAGCGTTTCCGTGTACAGGTTGTGATTTTAGAAAATGAATTCTGGCGCTGCTCTCCGTTAGGTGTATGATCTTGAGCAAGTCATTTTGCTTCTCATCGGCAAATGGGTTTTATGAAGATCGAATGGGTTAATATTTACAAAGTACTTAGGACAATATCTGACACATGCAAAGTACTCTGTAAATATTAATTAACTATTGCTTACATTCTAAATGCTATGGAGATTCAATGTATTAGTACACAAAGCCTCTGAAAACAGGGCCCAGTGCACAGAAAAGCTGTCAGTGTTAACTTTTACTATTATCACTTGCATAATAAACTATTATCTTAATATTCTCATTTGATTCCATGATGATTTTATTCTTGTTCAATGTTCTGCCAGTTTAATGTGGTTCAGTCAAAACCTCCCAGTTGGGTTGGGTCAATATAATTGTGGCAGATGAGGAGGGTATGAACTGAAGGGAGTTTCCTGGCGTTTATATGCTAAACTTGGAATGCCCTGCAAATTTTGTTTTCTGTATGCTGCATGAATGAAACTTGAGGACAACTGAATTAAAATCTATCCCTCCACCATGTCCCTATACAAACAAAGACCCTGTCACACACTCCCCCCACTCCCCTCACTCCCAGTGTTGGAAATCTGAAGTCAAACAGCCTGGGTTGCAATCCCAGCTCGGCCACTTCCCAGTACTTGACCTCCATGAACATTTGCCTTCCAACTTGCAAAGTGGAGAAAATAATGTCTATGTTATGGTTTTTTTAAGCACTAAATAATGTATAGGATGAGGTCAGTAGTGTGCCTGGTATGTACCTAAGCATTGCTACTTTTTTGTCACATTGTCATATGGGCCTTCCATATTAGGCAGAGAACATCACTCAATCTAGAGATTTACCACATCCGGCATAACTGACTCATAGTGACCCTGCGGGACAAAGTGGAACTGTCCCATAGGGTTTCAAGACAGAAGCTGAGCTGCAATCCTTAAGGCACACAGTTCGAGGCCACCAGCTGCTCCGAGGGAGGAAGATGGGCAATCTCTTCCCATGCAGTTAATTGCCTCTGAAAACCCCATGTAGGGTCAGCTATCAATCAGTTTAGACTTGACGGTAAACAAGTCATTATGGAAGTGGATTGTTTCATCTTTCTTCCAAGAACCAAGATGAGTTCTAAAAGAAGTCGGGTTTGACTAAAGATGGGCCATTGAGAGTTGTTAATCATGGTGGTTTTTCCAAAACAAATGAAGACCTCTGCAAGCTGAACAGATTCAACTTGAATCTATTTGGCTTATAGTTAAACAGATTTAACTAGAGTCGAAGGACTGCTACCAACTTGTCTGTTTCGGGTTTCTTTCTGGTTGTTGTTGTTTTGTTTTTTTGTCTAGTTTTAGTTGGTGTGGGTTTTGGTTGTTGGGGGGGTTTGTTTGTTTGTTTTTTAACGTTACCATCCGTCGTGTTCTTTCAACGACTCCAACAAATACACTTCGTTCAGTTAGACTATGACCATTTCATCATAATTTAACTTGATGTAATGCCAGTTGATGAGTTGGAATATCTCTTTTTTGTATGTTTGTTTTCAGTATTATTGGCTTTCATTATCAATATCTTTTTATAAACTCACTCTTTGTCTTTGGGGTTGGAAACTTACATTTAACCTTACAAATGTATGCAAAAAATACATAAATGAAAAAGAAATACCTAAATATTTACTATGATGATGAAAACGAGTTGGACACTGGCATTTTGTCGCTGGTAATACATCCACTCATGGAAGATCTGGATCACCTGGATTGTCTTGGGAACTGAGAGGTCATTTCTTATTGGAAAATTAGTTATCTGTATCCATCTTTCCTTTCATATATTTCCCAGTAACATCTCGCTGCTTTCTAAATTTACCCAGCAACCTTAGCAGAGTGGTTGGTCAGCATTAGGCTCATGTTCTCAAACAACCAAAGCGCCTGCCTTGGTTTCAAAAACTAAGTCTATATGACATTGTTTTGAACAATAAAGCACAAGACTGCATGAGCATGTGAGAATACCATCAGTAAATGACATGTCACATGACTGTATTTGTACATGTTACTAGCAATAAAATGAACAGCATAATAGTTATGTGCAGTTCATTGTAACTTAAGTACCTTGTTAAGTTGGAGACCATCTTAACAGTAGATTATCAAGGTTGTTAATTGCTCTGAGTCATAGAGACCTTTAAGTATAAAAGAAGGAAGTGTTGCTGGCCCTGGGCCATCCTCAGGACTTGGCACCTTTGATTCCACTGTTGTGCTATTGTCAGTCGTCTTCTTGAGAGTTCACTTGATTTTCTTAGACCCTTTTCTAGTAGAGAGAACAATGATTCGGTTCTCATGATATCAGTGACTCAGAAAAGTCACTTATTCATCAGAGTCACAGTTACACGTCTTTGCACTCAAATCTTTAGTATGTTATGGCTACATTTAAGTGTCCTTTTTAGAGAACTGCTGGCAAGCTTCATTCATCTGATCAGAACTCATAAATGTCAAAGCAACTCAAATAATATAAATGTCAAAGCAATATGAAGAAACTAGATCACAGAGATACAAAAGCTATAACGGTGAGCCCTTAATATGAACGTAGTCTAACTCCAGAGACCATCTATAGCAAATCAGTGGTGGAGGTGATAAGACCTAGAAGTTGGTGATTTCTGTGTTGTTATTATGCATCACCAAGTCAGAATTGACTCATAACTGATTCTCCAGCAGGTTTTCAGAGGGAGGAAATTGCATGGAAGGAGATTGTCCATCTTTCTTCTGGGGAGCAGTTGGTGAATTTGAACTGTGAGCTTTTGGATTGACAGTGCAACTACTTACCACTAAGCCACCAGAACTCCTTTGATTGCTGTGGGAGCAGCAGTATCCCGTGGACTGCCAACAGGACAAATAAGTCTGTCTTGAAGGAAGTTCAGCCAGAGTGATCCTCAGTGGTCAGGTCATGAAACTTTGTCTCACTGACTTGAGGCACATTTTCAGGAGCAACCAGTCTGGAAAGAGAGAGACATCATGCTGGGAAAGGTGAGAGGAGGACCCTCAATGAGATGGATTGACACAGTGGCGAACAGAGTGGGCTCGAGCATGATCAGGAGGATGGTGCAAGGGAGGGCAAACTTCAGATCTGTTGTTTATACGGTCAGTATGAGCTGTAGTCAACCTGAAGGTGCTTAACAACAGCAGCAATAGCATTGATTCAGCAGTGAGATCTTACCTTTCCTGAGATGGAATTATACACCCTCCCAAGCATGCCACCTGGGCACCCCATGTCCAACTTCCTATTCAAGTGCTTTCTCCCTGTGGCATACCCTCTAACCTGACTGGCTTCCCCCGTCACTGTTCCCCACATCCATGAACACAGGAAGACTGTCCTTCCATCATTAAAAGATGCCAGACTTCTTCTCCAGTGGCTGGTGTATATGTGTCTAATTCAGCCTTTGCTTTCTGAAATTGGACTAAATAGCCATCTTCATATGTCATAATATCTATGCATCAATGCACTTAGCCATGTTCCTTCTCCACCCCGTCCACTTGGAATATGTGCGATGAGTCTGTTAAATATCATAATCCTTTTTACTCTGAGTGCCTTTTTCCCTGGAGCCTTCCAAGTGCTCTCCACATAATGGCCTGTTTCAAGGGTCCCCATGAGACCAGAAAAAGCACTTATGCCTGATTCTAAAAGCATCACATCCTGTCCCCATTTTAAACATTTCTAATATGTACAGAAAGAGACTAGAAAGTGGACCACTCTTAGTCAGTATGATCTGGAGCCTTTTTCTATTTGCAGGTTTTAATAAGAGTTAACTCTTCAATATATATACTAAGCAAATAATCTGAGAAGTTGGACTATAAAGACAAGAAGGTGGCAGTGGGGTAACAATCTGTGACATGCTTGCTACAAATGAAGACTTGAAGCACTTATTAAAGAAGATCAAAGACTACAGCCTTCACTATAGATTATGCCTCAACATCAAGGAAACAACAACTTCACAATTGGAGAGCATTATTGTTGTTGTTGTTATATGCCACCGAGTCGCCTGCTGAGTGAACTAATTTCAGTCTCATAAAAACAAATACTACATAAAACCAGTATTATACAAACAGAAGGACAACCCTAAAGAAACTAGAACCACCACCCAAACAGATGTCAGTACACACATGTTTATTACTGCATTATTTACAATAGCTAAGAGATGGAAGCAACCTACGTGCCCATCAATAAACAAATGGACAGAGAAACTATGGTATGGTTACATGATGAAATACTATGCAGCACTCAAAAACAGTGAACTCATAAAACATTACACAACATGGGTGACCCTGGAGGACATTATGCTGAGTGAAATCTCTAAGTCACAAAAGGACAAATACGGCTTAGCACCCCTGTTATAAAGCAGGTTTGACATGGGGGAGTTAGGAGAAGAATAAGATAAGAGTGGATAAATAATGAACATTGCATTGGAACAGATGCAGGAAAGAACTATTTAAAAAGAATATATGGGGGAGCTCTGGTGGCCTAGTGGCAAGAAGCTGCACTGCAATCCCAGAGATATGCGATTCGAATCCACCAGATGCTCTACTGGAGACGGAGGGGCAATCTCCTCCTGTACCAGTCATATCTGATTTGATGGTACAGACACACACAAAATAATAAAATTTAAAAAAATATATGATTAGGCATTCATGGATGATATTCTTGATATCTTCCCACATCTCATCTGGTCTTAGTTTATTAGTGTTCAAGATCTCAAACCTGTTCCTGAGCTGGTTTTTAAATTCAGGGGGGAATACAATCAAGAACAAATTTTTATTCCTGTGGGTATGATTTGACCTTCTATAGTTTTAATTGGAACTTGTATATGAGTTGTTGATGGTCTGTTCCATAATCAGCGCCTGACCTAGTTTTCACTGCTGATATTGAACTTCTTTAGTGATTCCTTCTATTCCTTCTACAGACATAATGAATCTGATTCCTATGCATACCATCAGGTGAAATCCATTTATATAGTCTGTGTTTATGTTTCTTGTAAAAGTTATTTGCTATGAATAAATCATTGATCATGCATAATTTTATCATGCTATCCCCATCCTCATTTCTGTCACCAAGTCCTGGTTTTCTGACTACTGATCCTTCTTCCTTTTCCCAACTTTTGCATTCCAGTCACCCATTATTATTAATGCATCTTGGTTGCATGTTCTATCAATTTCTCATTGGAAAAAAAAGTTGGTAGAAATAATCTATTTTCTCCTCTTTAGCTCTGGTTTTGATGCATAAATTTGAATGATAGTGGTATTGCATACAAATATTATCCTGTCACAATATTATATTTGAAGATGCATCTAGAAACAGCCTTTTTAAAAAAAAATTTTAATGAACATTTACAGAGATTTTGGATTTCCAGTCATTCATTGCTGCACTTCTCTCCCCACCCAGCCTTCCACCCCCCGCCTCCAGTTCACTCCTCTCTTTTAAAAGTAAAAGAAACACTCCCTCCCTGGTACACAATCCTCCCACACCCCTCCCACCGCCCCAAGTACATTCCACTATGCAACCTTAATTGTGGACTCTTGTGATAACCATAATACCCGCTTTTGAATTATTCACTCCCTCATCTGTTTCAGTGCAGTATACACAATTTATCCAGTTTTTCTCAGTCTTACCACAACCCTGATATCAGTCCCATTTTACAGCAGTGGCACCATGCGATATTTGTCCTTTTGCGACTGAGATATTTCACTCAGCATAATGTCCTCCAGGCTCACCCATTTTGAATAATATTGCATGAGTTCCTTGTTTTTCAATGCAGCATAGTATTCCATTGTGTGAAGAATATACTACAGCTTCTCTATCCATTCGTTTGTTGATGGGCACCTGGGTTGTTTCCAACTCCTTCCTATTGTGAACAGAGCTGCGATAAACATGGGTGTGCATATATCTGCTTGGATGTCAGTTATGGTCTCTTCGGGATAGATTCCCAGTAGTGGAATTGCTGGGTCAAATGGTATCTCTATTTGCAACTTTTTGAGAAAGTTCCATACTGCCTTCCACAGTGGTTGCACCATTTTATACTCCCACCAACAGTGAATAAGGGTTCCAGTTTCTCCATAACCTCGCCAGCATTTGTTGCTTGTTGTTCTGTTAAATTTTGCTATTCTAACTGGGGTGAGATGATATCTCATAGTTGTTTTGATTTGCATCTCCCTTAGGGTTAGGGATTTTGAACATTTCTTCATGTGTTTATTCTCCATCTGAATGTCTTCTTTGGTGAAGTGTCTGTTCATATCCTGTGCCCATTTTTAAATTGGATTATTTACCTTTATCTTGTGGTGCTCAAGTATTTTATAAATTCTAGATATAAGTCCCATATCTGACATGTAGAAACAGCCTTTTTAACTATGAAAGCAACTATGAAAGATGTTTTTCCTTACCTTCCCATCTGCAGTGTAGTAGATTATATAATCATCTGATTCAAAATGTCCCATGCCAGTCTATCTCATTTCACTAATACCTAATATGTCAGTATTTATATGTTCCATCTATTTCTTAACAATATTCAGTTTTCCTGCATTAATGCTTCTCACATGCCATGTTCCAATCATCAGTTTCTGCTTATATCTGATCCTCTTCCTTTGTATTTCCAAATTTGAGGGCTCAGCCTCAGGTGCCATATCTCCTCTAAGTGTGCTCTACTGACAGAGTGTGGAAGTTATTGAGCAATATCACTGATCTCACATGCTAGCAAAATCCTCCTGAAGATTATCCAGAAATTACTGGAACAGTACATTGACAGAGAACTCCCAGAAATGCAAGCTGGGTTTAGAAGAGGCTGTGGCACAAGAGATGTTATTGCCAATGTCAGATGGATTTTGGCAGAAAGAAAGAGTAACAGAGGAATGTTTATCTGTGTTCCATTGATGATGCAAAGGCATTTGACTATGTGGATCACAACAAATTGTGGCTAACCTTGAGGAAAATGGGAATCCCAGAACACTTGATTGTGCTTATGTGAAACCTATACTTGGACAAGGAAGCACTCAGAAGAGAGTAGGGAAACACTGTATGGTTCAAAATCAGGAAAGGAGTGCATCAGGTATGCATCCTGCCTACATTCCTTTTCAATCTAGATGAAGAGCACATCATTCCAGAAGCAGGGCTTTGAGAGGAGGAATGTGGTCTCAGGTTTGGAGGAAGACTCATTAACAGCCTACGTTATGTTATGCAGATGACACAACCTAACTTGCTGAAACTGAAGAACAATTCAAGTCTTAAAGATTGCAATACTTAAAGATGCTTTGAGCAGAATATTAAGTGATTCAGGAAGCATTAAAAGAAGATGGAAGGAGTATACGGAGTCACTATACCAAAAAGAATTGATTGACACAAGAGAATTTCATGAAACAATGTATGAGCAAGATAGGGGCTGTGGTGATGAAGGAAGAAGTTCAAGCTGTTCTGAAGGAATTGGAAAAAAACAAGGCCCCAGGAATTGACTGAATACCAATTGACATATTTCAACAAAAAATGCTGCCCTGGATGTGCTCACCAAGTTGTACTAAGATATCTGGAGGACAATCACCTGGCCAACTTACTGGAAAAGATCCATATTTGTTAACATTCAAAAGAATAGTGACCCAACACACTGTGAAAATCAGTGAACAATATCATTAATATCACATGCAAGCAAGATTTTGCTGAAAATTATACCGAAACGACTGGAACAGTACATCAACAGAACTGCCAGATGTGCAGACTGGGTTTAGAAGAGGTCATGGCACTAGGGATATTATAGTTAATGTTAGATGGATCTTGGCTGAAAGCAGAGACTACCAGAGGAATGTCTATCTGTGTTTTATTAATTATGCAAAAGCATTTGGCTATATGGATCACAACAAATTGTGGCTAACTCTGAAAAGAATGGGAATACTAAAACTCTTGCTTGTGCTTATGTGAAACCTATGCTTGGACCAGGAAGCAGTGGTCAGAACAGAGCAAGGAAACACTGTATGGTTTAAAATTGGGAAGGGTGTACACAAGGGATGTGTCCTATCTCCATACCTTTTCAATTTATATGCAGAACAGATCATCCAGGAAGCTGGGCTCTATGAGGAGGAGTATGGCATCAGGATTTGAGGAAGACTCATCAACAGCCTATGTTATGCTGATGACACTACCTTGCTTGCTGAAACAGGGGGGTACCTGAAGCAATTGCTGCTGAAGGTCAAGGACTGCAGCCTTAAATATGGATTGAAGTTCAACATCAGTAAACAAAGATTCTCACCCCTGGTCCAATTTGCAGCATCATAATAGACAGTGAAGATACTGAGATTGCTAACAGCTTTAGTTTGCTTGGCTGCACAATCAACACTGTTGATACCCGCATCCAGGAAATCAAAAGAAAAATGGCATTGGGAAAGTCTGCTTGTCAGGGACATCTCCAGAGTACTGAAAAGCAATGATGTAAGTCTGGAGACTAAGAGGTGCCTGATCCAGGCCATGGTCCTCACAATTATGTGCTATGCATCATTAAGCTGGAAGATGACTAGAGATGATCAAAGGAGGATTGATGCCTTTGAGCCATGGTGCTGGAGAAGAGAATTGAGTATACCATGGACCATGGACTGCTAAGAGAAAAAACAAGGTTCGTCCTAAAGAGTGTGAAACCAGGCTCCTCCTTGGAGGCAAGGATTCTGAAGCTCCATCTGATATACTTTTGTCATATTGCAAGGAAGGACCAGTCCTTGGAGACAGGCATTATGCTTAGGAAAGTGGAGAGACAGTGCAAGAGAGAAAGACCCTCAACGAGATGGATTGACTCAGTGACTGGGGTAATGGGGTAAGGTATGTCAGAGTCAATAAGGTTGGCTCAGGATAGAGCAGGGTTCAGAGCTGTTGTACATAGGGTCGCTGTAAGCTACAGGTGACTTGAAGGCACATAACAACAACAACAACAACAACAACTATCTACTACCATTTGAATTCATGGTTGGAATATTTGAGTAACATCATTGTAGTCAATTTTCAGCTTTAGCTTTTTTTTATTAAATTTTATTAGTTTTAATGAACATTTACAGAGATTTTGGGTTTTCATTCATTCATTGTTGCACTGTTTTCTCCACCCTC
>NW_006400155.1:1322755-1329372 GCF_000299155.1 Elephantulus edwardii
TTGCTTGCTGTTCTGTTAAATTTTGCTATTTTGACTGGGGTGAGATGATATCTCATAGTTGTTTTACAGCTTTAGCTTTTGATGACACTGATGATCAGGATTATATATCAGATTAAGGGCTGGAGTGTACTGTTTCTGAAGTAATCCACAGCCTTTCCTCCCTTTCCAGCATTCTGTGGACAAATATCTGATTTTTCGGAGTTCCAAAAGGAGAAAAATAATGGACAAAGACTCAAAATCTCAGGATTATAAAATACAGGAAAAATCTACATGGTTTTAATCTTTATTTTAAATATGTATGTTCCTACTCAACATCTCTCACAAAAGAAACTTCTTTTTTCTTAAATCTGTTCCTGGAAGGTGGGCAGTGCTGAGGGAACGTGTCCAAGCTCAGCCTGTTTCTCCATTCTTCAGCACTGCCCACCTAGCATGCTCAGATTTGTGGATGAACAAAGAAGGGTTGTTGGCTTGAGGAACCAAGAGACAAGGGCATTGTGAGGACCTCTGGCCTGTTTGACTTGACTTGGCACCATGGGAGGACAAGGGCTGAATGAGGAGACCAAGAGGCCTAGAATTCAGAGAGAAGTGTGGACTCCTGAGTGTACCCATTTAAACCTAGCCACAGATGGTTGGGGATGAGTTGACCAGAACCCAAAGAGATGAAGCTAAAATGTTAATGCTGTGAACTAGATTTGAATGCTGTATGACTTGCTGTATTAACAATGCTTATGGATGCAGATGCTTTAACTTTCCAAGTTGAATGGAGGCTCTTCCAACAAAAAGGATGTGCGTGTTTCCTGAGAGTACTGGTTCAATAGGGATGTGGAGGTCAACAATTGGCTATCTATAAAGTGTATATTAGGGCAAGAGGCATGAAGTAGCTGGCTTACATACTTTCATAAAAATAGTTGTTGGACCGACTGGGAACAAACATTTGGCAATACCGTTTCAGTCAAGAGTCTCATAATGAAAGTTTATAGAATATTCCTAGGCCTCAACAAGAAAAAGACTGATAATCCAATTACAAATTTGGCAAAAGATATGGAAAGAATTTTCACAGAGGAAGATACTCAAATGGCCAACAGACACATGAAGAAATGCTCCAAATCAATGGCAATAAGAGAGATGCAAATCAAAACCACAAATCAATACCACTCCAGTAGCAGTGGCAAAGTTTAACAGGACAGTAAGTAATATATGTTGGAGAAGATGTGGCAAGAGAGGAAATATTTATTAGTGGGACTGTAAAATCATACAACCATTCTGGAAGGCAGTTTGTTGTTTCCTCAAAAAGCTGAACGTAGAAATTCCATATGACCCAGCTATTCCACTGCTTGGAATATACTCCAAGAAAATGAGAACTGAGGCACAAATGAAGACTTGTACACCAATGTTCATAGCAGCATTATTCACTATCACAAATACATGGAAGCAGCCCAGATGTCCAACCACAAACAAACGGATTGAGAAGTTGTGGTACATTCACACAATGGAATACTACGCAGCACACAGGAGCAATGATTTTGTAAATTACTACTAAACTTGAAAGGGACTGGAGAGCATTATGCTAAGTTAACTAACTCAGTCCCACAAGGACAAATACTGTATAAAATCATTGTTGTAGAATGAGTATGAGGATCCAAGGAGGAGGAAAGGGGAAAAGCAGAGAGGTGAGTATTGGTGGGGTAGGGGTGTTAATTGTGTTGCACAATTTGATAAGGGGTAAAGGAAATAGGAAGCATCTTTTGTGAAAAAACAATGTATTCAAACTTGGTAAACAAATCAGTATAAAATAAAATTGAAAATTTAAAGAGTTAAAAAACCCAAAAATAGTTGTTGGTAGGATGATTCTAAAGGAGAAAATAAAATAAACCCACAATATAAATGAATGAAATATAATGTAAGTTAAGGAATGTATGGAACACAATTTTTTAAAAGTTAGTGAAAAAAAAAATGTTCCTGAACTTCCTTCCAGCTATTAGCTCTTGCCAGAGGTGAAGCTTCATTGAGAATTCCCATGACTTCCCTGTGGGTGGTTATGAATGAATTGTTTTTCAGGTTGTGCGTCCCACTTTTTCTTCTTGGTTGTGATTTTTTTCAACTCTTTAGATTCCAAGTGAAAGCATTTGTGAGTGAGGAGAGTAAGAAGAAACAGGTGAAGAATCTGAGAGAATTTCTCACTGAACACCATTTTATCTTCAGGCTACAGGAAACAGCTCAACAACAAAAACATCATTAGTATTGGTGAAACAGGAATTTTGGGGAATATTGGTCCTGAACACAGGCAAGAGTGGAAAAATCTGGAATATTTTGCAAAAGGGAAGACATAGATTTTTTTTTTTAAAGTTGAAACATGGAGATAATTTGTCACTGTATTCACAAAATTCTACCTAAGGTAATTTTGAGACAAATATTTTAAAGGTAAATTGCATTTAAAAGAATGTAAACACATATATGTTTGTGTTTGTAAATAGATATTTATATGGAGACAGAGACCCTGGCCGGCACAAACTAATTGAGAAGTTGATGTTGATGGCCACTCAAAGGCTTTGGGATAGGAAGTTGCTATTTTTACTTTAAGGGATTTACCAAGTCAGTCTCCACCATGCTGGTTAAGACTTGATCAGGCAGAGAAATTCGTGGGCAAACAAAGTTAGTGATGTCACCCATTTGGGCACGTTGTTGTTAGGTGCCATCAAGTCCACTATGATTCATAACAACTCTGTGAACAACCTTGTCCTAGCATCACTGGGTCAATCCATCCTGTTGAGGATCTTCCTCTCTTTTTTGCTGACCTTCCACCTTTCCCAGTGTGATGTCTTTTTCCAAGGACTGACCCCTCCAAACAACATGCCCCAAATTTATGAGATGAAGTTTCACCATTCCTGCCTCTTAAGAAGTATCTTGGTTATATTTCTCCAAGGTATATTCGTTCTTTTTGGCAGCTCATGAGATATTCAATACTTTTCTCCAACACCACTACTCAAAGTCATCAATTCTTCTGTCATCCTTATTCATTGTCCAATTTTCAGGTGCATAGAAAGTAATTGAAAAGGCCATGATCAGAAGCATCATTGCTGTGTAGCACCTTGGAGAAGACCCCGACAGAAAATTTTCCCAGTGCACACTAGTCTTGAGTATTTTCCCCAGGACCTTAAATTCTTGCTGCCACCCGGTACAGTCAGCAAAGTGAGGCTTACACTTTTCCTTTTACTTTGGCAGGAAGCAGAGAGAGGTCAACAAGACTGTTTGAAGAGTGAAGGCTGAAATCATGCATGGACCACACTTGTTTAAATGAAGCCATTATGGGAACCCAGAGACTACCTCTGAATTCTTCCTCTGGTTCTAGCTTATCTGATTCTAGCCAGTTGGTTTTCTTTTTCTCAGTCATTCACTTATTCATCCATAGTTACTGAATTGGAACTGACTACCCACTGAATTTTCAAAGCTGTACATTGAACAGGAGGAAATTGCCCATCTTCCTTCTTTGGAGTCACTGGTGGATTTGAACCACTGTAAAGGATCAGGGTTTGGGTTAGCAGTGCAGAGTCCTATGAACTATGCCACCAGAGCTCCCTTTTCCTTTCTCAGAGAGACCAATGGGTCACAAAGTACCACTCTGTAAATGTGTAGGTGAGTCAGGGCTCTTACCTGCTCTCAAAATTCTGTGATCTAATGTTGTACTTTTCTACAACACCACAATTCAAAGGTATAGATTATTATTCCCTATCCAACTTTCAGATGTACAAAGTAATTAAAAATAATTTGGCTTGGATCAGGTATATTTTAGTACTTAAACTTTAAATTACTCTTTAGTACTTTGGAGAGGTCTCTGACAGCAGATTTTCCCAATGCAACTAATCTTTTTAATTTCTTGACTGCTGTTAGTATGGGTACTGATTTTTTTATGCAGGCAAAATGAAATTGTTGACATCTTCAATCTTTTCTCCATCTATCAGAATGTTGCTTATTGTTCCAGTGGTGAGGATATTTGTTTTCCTAATTTTTCAGTGTAACCCATATTTAAAGCTGTAGTCTTTGATCTTCTGCAATAAATACTTCAAGTCTTCTTCACTTTCTGCAAACAAGGCTGTGTCATCTGCGTACTGCAGGTTGTGGAAAGGACAAAGTTCCAGTCTGCTGTTCAGAGGGTCACAACAAGTCGTAAGTGCCTCAATGACACCTAACAACACCAATGCTATATTAATAGAGCATGTTCTTCTACCAGTAGCTCTGTGGGAGAAAGATGGGCATCTCCTGTGAAATTTACCCCCTCAAAAAGCCCACTGGAAGGTCGCTATTGAATTCAGTACTGATTCAACGGCAGTGAATGAGTGAGTGAGTGAGTACTCTTATTAAGGACTTGTAGGCCCTCTGGGAACTTCCTGGCAATCAAGAACAGGGTGATTAATAATGAAGCTTTTATTATATCAATTAAATTACGTTTTAAATCTTAGCCATTTAAAATAGTTTGACCACTATCATGGGAATCCAGGCTCTTTTGATGGGAAAAACACAAGCCAACCAAAAACCAAACTATGTGTGCAGAGTACATCTATTCCATAGGCCTTCAAATGACTGTGGCCTTTTTGAGGTAGATAGATCATTACTCTCTCCTGAGGCACCTCTGGGTAGACTTGAACTTTGAACTTTCATGGTTAGTATTTGAACACTTTAACTATTTTTACTACTCAAGGGCCTAATGGGGGGTGGGGGGAGCTTTAGACTAAAGCCGAGCTATGTTTTAACTTTGTCATGGGACCTTCGGAACCGAGTACACTAACCTCTAGGTTCTGTTTCTTGTTGGTAAATGTAGGTAATGATACCCAGTTAGTAAAGTGGCTATGAACAGGGAAAGAGATACCTCCTCTCCTCTCTCCTCTCCTCTCCTCTCCTCTCCTCTCCTCTCCCCAACTTTTTCATTGAGTAGCTGTGTGGTGAGGATCACACCTTGAGGACCATTGACCTAGAAACTCTTACCTTCCTACTGCATGGCATTGTAACCAAGACATTTAATAATAGTACATTCATACTGATGCTTTATTTTTCTAATTTCTTGAAGGATTTTAAATTAACTATGATTGGTATCTTTTGTTATCAATGTTTTGTTTCTTAATGGAGATTTCTGTCATTGTGAATGTCAGAAAATCAAAAGGGCCAAACTCCTCAGCATTTCTTAAACTGAAGGAACTAAAGAACAAACTCAAGCCATGAGTTGCAATGCTTAAGGATGCTATGGACAGAATATTTTGTTTGTTTCCCTTGTTGTGTACCATCAAATCGGATTCAACTTGCACAGGAGGAGATCACCCCACCTTCTCCAGCACAGTATCTGGTGGATTTGAACCACGTGCCTTCAGGATTCTTGCTACTGGGCCACCAGAGCTCCCTATGGGCAGAATACTGAATGATTCAGGAGCAGTAAAAGTAGATGGAAGATGTATACAGAGTTATTGTACCGAAAAGAATTGGCTGACACAGAAGAATTTCAAGAAACAACATATGAGCAAGAGGCAATGGTAATAAGGAGGAAGATTAGGCTGCTCTGAAGGAATTGGCAAAAAGTAAAGCCCTAGTATATATGACAGTATACCAATTGATGTATTTCAACAAACAGATGCTGCCCTGCATGTGCTCGCCAAGTTATGCCAAGAAATTTGGAGGATATTTACTTGGCCAACTGACTGGAAGAGATCCATATTCATTCCCATTCCAAAGAAAGGTGACCCTACAGAGTGTGAAAATTACCGAATAATATCACATGCTAGTAAAATCTTGCTAAAGAACATCCAGAAATGAGTGGAACTACCAGATTTATAAGCTGGGTTTAGAAGAGGTCATGACACAAGAGACAATTATTGCCAATGTCAGATCTTGGCAGAAAACAGAGTACCAGAGGAATGTCTATCTGTGTTTCATTAAATATGCAAAGGCATTTAACTGGGTGGATCACAACAAATTGTGGCTAACTTTGAGGAAAATGGGAATCCCAGAACACTTGATCGTGCTTATGTGAAACCTGTACTTGGACCAGGAAGCAGTCCCCAGAACAGAGCAAGGAAACACTGCATGGTTCAAACTCAGAAAATGAGTGTGTTAGGGATGCATCCTGTCTCCATACCTTTTCAATCTATATTCAGAGCAGATCATTCAGGAAGCAGGGTTTTATGAGGAGGAATGTGGCGTCAGGATTGGAGGTAGACTCATCAACAACCTACGTTATGCAGATGACACAACCTTGCTTGCTGAAACTGAAATGCTTGCTGCAGAAGGCAAAGGTATTCAATATAGATCAAGAAGACAAAGATTCTCACCACTGGGCCAATTGACAGCACCATAATAGATGTAGAAGAGATTGAGATTGTTAATAATCACAGCTTACTCAGCTCCACAATCAACACCAGCAGTCAGGAAGTAAAAAAATTAATTGCAGTGGGAAAATCTGCTGTAAATTACCTCTCCAGAACACTGAAAAGCAACGCTTTCAGTCTAGAGACTAAGGTGTGCCTAGTCCAGGCCATGTTGTTGTTGTTGTTATGTGCCGTCGAGTCGCCTGCGACTCATAGCGACCCTATGTACAACAGCCCTAAACTCTGCTCTGTCCTGTGCCAATCGCA
>NW_006400155.1:1331612-1334918 GCF_000299155.1 Elephantulus edwardii
GACTTTTGCATTCCAGTCACCCATTATTATTCATCAGAGAGCTGGATAATGACTAAGGATGACAGAGAATGGATGCCTTCAAATTGTGGTGCTGGAGAAGAGTCTTGAACATACAATGAACCAACAAGAAAACAAAAAGGTTAAAAAGGTATGTCTTGGCGACAGTGAAACCAAGTCCCTTCTTGGAAGCTAAGATTCTGTAGCTCCATATCATATACTATGTGCATGTGGTCCGGAGGGATCAATCCTCGGAGAAGGACATCTTGCTTGGAAGGGTGGAGGGACAGAGAAGGAGAGGAAGACCCCGGATGAGATGGATTGATACAGAAACTGGGACAGTGGGGGTTGGTGTGTTGGAATCAGTGGGACTGACTCAGGACAGGGCAGGTTTCAGAGCTGCTATACATAGGGTTGCTATGGGTTGCAGATGACTCAATAGCACATAGCAACAAGTTTAAACTTGGTGTGTAAAAATATCGTTTTATTCTTGTGGATTTCTCTTCTATCCTGTCACTCTAACTTTTTCCACTCCATTCATTTTGCTACAATTGTTGCCTTTCCTGAGTATACCAACAGGTCCATTACCGGTAACAGGGACAGTGATCAAAAGGAAAATATATTCAGAAAATAACATCTTGCTTTCTCCACCACTGCCTATTAAAATGTCTTCTTTAGGATTGGTTCTTGCTGTGGCTAGTATGTGATTTCTATGGGCAATAATCCAAGATAGGATTGTTGTGTTGTTGTTGTTGATTGCCATCAAGTTGAGCATGACTCAGAGCAACTCTATGAACAAAAGACTTAATGCCTTTCTATAACCATTGTCAATTCCAAGTTCATAGAGTTTCCAGAGGCATGTGCTTTAGGAAGTGGATGCCACTTCTGTTTCCAAACCTCTTTTACAACTGGGAGCTCCACCAAACACTGTCCACATTGGGGAAACCATTATGGTATTTGATACCCCAATGTTACAAGGTTCAGCAGCATAGCAAACCCAGGTTATTCATACAGCACAATGACAAAGAGTGATGTACAAAGTGGGAGAATGTTCCTCCAGATATAACAATACTAGTCTCACTTAGCAATGGTTAAGTGACGTCAAGTCAAATAAGATTCATAGCGACCTTTGCACAAAAGACAAGAACTCTATTCTAGAACTAACATTATTTCTGTATGTTTATAGAATTTATATAGATAAGATTTAAAAATGTTTCATTGGTCTGGCTGAAGTCTCAACCAATTTGAACTAACACTGGCCTCAGTGCTGTAGCAGACTCCTGACAAGATCTTAATTCTTGTGTTTCTGGAGGTGAGGAGCTTTGCAGCCTTGGTGATTAGGAAGATATTGGGGTCATCGACCAGGGCTACTTACAAACTGGAGGAGAAACATGTCAGTGTTTTGACAATTAGTCTAGTCTTAGCATGATTCTTACGCTTGTTTATGTGCCATTGAATTTATTCCAACTGATATCTATCCCCTGTAGATTCAAGCAGGACCATCCCTAGGTTTCCAGAACTATGATCTTTATGGAAACAGACTGGAACCTCTTCTGCCCACAGGGTCACATCTGGATTTGAACTGCCAACCTTTAAGTTAGCAGTTGAGCACTTAGTACCACATCACCAGAGCTCCTAGTCTTACTCTTGGGGTGGGGGGGGAATCCTTTGGATTTGAGTGCCATGTTACTAGATAAAAGTTTCTTTCTTCCATCAGCAAATAGTTCATGAAGCTGGACTCTAGGAAGAGGAATGTGAAGCAGGATCAGAGGAAGACTCATCAACAACCTGCAATATGCAGATAAGACAGCCGTGCATGCTAGAAGTGAAGAGGACATGAAACACTTAACTGCAGAAAACAGCTTTCAATATAGGTTACATCTCAATATCAAGAAAACAAAAATCCTCACCACTGGGGAAACAGGCAACATCATGAGAGTTGGAGAAGGAATGGAAGTTGTCAATTACTTAATATTGTTTGGATCAACAGCCAATACTCTTGGTACCGGCAGTCAGGAGATACGTTGCATTAGAAAAGCCAACTGTCGGGGAGTTCTGGTGGCCTAGTGGTAAGAAGCTGCACTGCAATCCCAGAGGAGCACGGTTCGAATCCACCAGATGCTCTGCTGGGAAAGGAGGGACAATCTCCTCCTGTACCTGTCAGATCTTATTTGACGGTACACGCACACGCACAAATAATAAAATTTTTAAAAAAGCCAACTGTCAGGAACCTCTACAAAATACTGAAGAGCAATGACATCAGTTTGAAGATGGATACATGCCATGGTCTTTTCAATCGCTTGCTATGCATCTGAGAGTTGAATAATGAATAAGGATAATAGAAGAATAATTGATGCCTTAGAGTTGTGGTGTTGGAGAGGAGTGCTGAAGATATTATGGATAGCCAAAGGACATGTCTTGGAAAAAGTGCAGGCAGAGTGTCCTTTGGAGGCAAAGATGGCTAAGCTTCAGCTCTCACACTGTGGACATGTTGCTTGGAGAGGCTATTCCTTGTAAATGGACATTATGCTTGGAAATGTGGAAGGGCAGCAGAAGAGAGGAAGACTCCCAATGAAGCAGATTAACACAGTGACTGCAGCAATGGACTCGAGTGTGTCAGAAATGAGAGTGGCATAGGATAGAACAGAGTTCAGGTCTGTTGTTCATATGAGTCATACTTCAATCAATGACACCTAATAACATCAGTAAGAAATGCGAAAATTGACTTAGGATTAAAGTCTTTCCTCTATCCCACCTTAGACAAGAATAGCTCCTTTTCTATTTCTTTGTGCTTTCTGGTATTCTTTATAAGTGGCCATGGAGACTGGCAAGTTTACACTTGATAGAATGGGAAGCAAGGGAGGAAGGTAACTGGTTAAAGCCAGGAAAGGTCTCACTGTTCATAGGCACACGTGAAATCTAGCCCTGGAGTCTCTGTAAAAAAGAGGCAGGTGTTTTGTCCTTAATGTTTCCCTTGCATAAATACTAATTACTTCCTATGATACATTGTCGTGTGTGTGTGTGTGTGTGTGTGTGTGTGTGTGTGTGTGTGTGACGCACACGCATGTGACTGAGATTGTGATTCTAATAGGTGAGAGGCCAGATGATATGTTGATACTGCCACCAACTGGCCATAGAGTGTAATGGAGCACTTCGCTTACACCCGCCAGGGCATTTCCCCTCAGCCAGCAGTTAATGATAAGCGGAAACACAAATATCAAGTAACTTTTGAAACTGCATTAGGTTCAGAAGGAAGCATCGGTGGCATAGTGAGTAAGATATTGTGCTGCCAACCCAAAGGAGTGATGT
>NW_006400155.1:1336283-1346383 GCF_000299155.1 Elephantulus edwardii
GTGAGCTTTGTAATCACAAAATGTTGGCTATAAGTCAAGTTTAAACAAGTTTAAATGTATAAAAAGCAAGCTTTTAGCATAATAAATCAGAGCTCTCTACATCATCCTGGTGTGCAGACTCTCATTTTCGCCGACTTCGTCCCTCACCTGCTCTTCACCAAGAAACCCCTTGAGTTTCTTGTCACGACCGTAGTCAAGTAGTCGGTGACAGGAAGAAGTGAGAAATGAGTTACCCACAGTTGAGTTGGGAGCCAAGTGCCCGGGAGAGAATTCAAGGCTGAGGGGACTGCATTATCAAGGATAAGGATATGAGTGAGAAATGAGACTTCATTCCGTGTCTTGATGACAGTTTCCTCATCTATAAACAAGAAATAAACAATCCCTTCCAATTTAAGAGTTAATGGGGAAATTGAAGACATAGACATGAGATTTTGCGGATTATTTGCACAAAGTAGGTGAGGGACAGATGCTCCAAAGGTTGATGACAGCAAAGGTGATGAGGACAACACTGGTGTTCAATAAAGGACAAGTAGATAAGAGTGGGCCCTTGTAGCAGGTAGGGATCGGGGGCAGGTGAAAGGCAGAGGGCAGAAGGCAGGGCCCTTGCTCTTTCCTCTCAGCTGCCAAGTTCATCCCCACTCCTTGGCCATCCTTTTCATTTACTTCCTCCTATCCTCCTCCGAGTTGCCAAAACTACTGGACAAAGTCATGAAACCTTGTTGATTGGTCATCTATTCATCATTTGCACAATAACATCAAGTGAGTCTTAACTACAGCTTAAAGGCAATTTTTGCACCTATTGACATTCTCCATTCTCTTTAATGACAACCCAGCTTTCCTGCTGTTATGAAAGTCAACTGATTTTCTTCCTTAACTCTCCTCCTCTCCATCTCTAAACTCAAGCAGTAACCCCTCCTCTCTGTGCTCTCTCTCCTCATGCATTCTTTCTTCTTTCTCATTTTTCTAGATAGAATTGTTGTTAAGTGTCATTGAGTCGAGTACAACCCAGAGCTACCCTATGAGCACTCTGTCATAGCCTGTACCATCTTCACACTTCTTGACACACGGGAGCCCATCATGGCAATCACTGTGTCAGTGCATCTGGTTGAGGCTCTTCCTCTTCTTTGCCGTCCCTCTGCCTTTCCAACCATGATGTTCTTCTCCAAGGAATAAAATAACCTCTCCCCACAACATGTCTGACGCATGTAAGGTGAAGCTTTATTATCTTTTCCTCTAAGAAGCACTCTCACTTTACTTTTCCCAAGGCATATTTTTTTTTGTTTTTTCGCAGTCCATGGGATAGTCAGTACTCTTCTCCAGCACCACAGCTCAAAGGCAGCATCAATTTCTCTTTTGTCATCTATTCATTGTCTAGCTCTCAGATTCATAGTAAGTGACTGGAAAGATCATGGCCTGAATCAGATGCACCTTAGTCTTCAGACAGACAACATTGCTCCTCAATAATTTGGAGAGGTTTTAAACTGCAGAATTTCCTAATACAATATGTCTCCTGATTTCCTAACCAAGGGTGTTGATTGTGGATCTAAGTAAGATGAAATTATTGACAGCTTTAATCTTTTCTCCATCCATCATGATGTTACCTATCAGTCCAATGGCAAGAATTTTTATTTTGTTGATGTCTCTGAGGCACATTTTCTCCTCCTGTCTTTTGATGCCATGTGTGTCTTCCTTCTTTGCTCTCTTACTCCATCAGTCTCTTTCCTCCTTTAAATCTTCAGTCATTCCCCAGAAAACTAGGACCTGCACTCTACAAAACCTTCCCAGATTTGTAGAGCATAACCATGTGTTCATATAGATGATATGTTTTATACATGGCATGCTCAGGTGGCCTTGGCAGTAGGGAGTTCTGCTGCTGTCAGTACAAAGGCAGGCAGTTCAGATTCACCAGGAGAAAGATAAATAATCTGCTCCATACAATCTACCAGTTGGAAAGTCATCTATGAGCTAGTCCAGACTCAACAGCAATGAGGGTTTGTTAGTTTATATGCTATGCACACACAGAGGAAGCTCTGGTAGCTTACTGATAAGAAGCTGCCCTGCAATCCCAATGGCACACAGTTCGAATTCACAAGCTGCTTCACTGAAGAAGGATGAGCAGTCTCCTCCCATGTGATTAACTGTCTCAGAAAACCTACTGGAGGGTCAGCTATTGGTTGGTTCCTACTAAACAGCACACAGCAACAGCACACAAGTATGAGGCACTGGTGGCTTAGTGATAAGGAGCTGTGTTGCCAACTCAAAGGTATGCTCTTCAAATCTACCAGCTACTCCTTGAGAGAAAGATGGGCAATCTCCTCCTATGCGATATTGACTTTGAAAACCCACTAAAAGGTCAGCTATGAATCAGTTCCAAATCACTGGTACACAACCACACACACACACACACACACATACACAGAGCTAAATAGGTTTTAATCGACTTTAAGACCTAGAATACCGGGGCGGTGGAGGGGGAGGTAGAGAAAATAGTGCAACAATGAATGAATGGAAACCCAAAATCTCTGTAAATGTTCATTAAAATTAATAAAATTTAATAAAAAAGACCTAGAATATTTGAAAAACAAATAAATTTACCACTGTACTTTGTAGTATTCCAAACCAGTTAGAAACAGATTAGTCATGGCCAAGGAAGTGAAACAGACCTGAATTCTAAAATTTTGAGTGATTCAGAATGGAAACCGAAATGGGAAAACTTACTTGTCAAAGACCTGGAGCAGGAGACTCAGAACAGGCATAGCCTGACGCATGACATTGGTTACCGTCAGCACTGTGGAGAGCAGCGTGTACAGACAGGCACAGCTGGCCCCATCTCGGGGTTGGGGACTGCTGTTTTTGACTCAGTCAGTCAAGAAATCTGGCTACTGTGGAATGTGAACACTACCCTTGCTTCTTAAAAGGGAAATTAAGTTCCTAACAGAGCTTCAACCTGTACTCTTGCCTGTTCCAGTTTGCCCACATTTTAAGAAGCCTGGTTTATTCTGATGTCTTTTCATCAGCCATGGCTGAATTGGGTCCAAATCCCTGTTGAGAACATGTTGTTAAGTGCTATCTAGTCAAGTACAATCACAGCAACCTTCTGAACAATAGATCTGACCCTGTTCTTTCCTGCGCCATCCTCATCATCTCTGACACACTTGAACACACTGATGCAGTCGCTGTGTCAATCCATCTCATTGGGGATCTTTCTTTCTTCTGCTGACCTTCCATCTTTACAAGCATGGTATCTCTTTACAAAGAATATTCTCTCATAAAAACATGCCCAAAGTATGTGATATGAAGCTTCGTCATCCTTGTCTCTAAGGAGAACTCTGGTGGCACTTTCCTTAATATTTATCTCTTTGTTTTTTTGACAGTCCTTGGCATATACAGTACTCTTCTCCAACATTACAATTCAAAGGCTTTGATTCTTCTTCTGTCCTCCCTATTTATTGTCCAGATCTCTGATGTATGGCAGGTGAATGGAAAGACCATGGCTTGGATCAGATGCACTTTAGTCTTCAAATTGATATCATTGCTCTTCACGACTTTGGAAAGGTCGCTGACTTTCCCATTTCTATACATCACCTCAAAGAGACTGCTGTTTGTAAATCCAAGTAAGATGAAATCATTGGCAACTTCACTCTTTTCTCCATCTATCATGATTTTATTTTTCTTTTGATTTCCTGGCTGCTGGTGCTACAAGTGTTGACTGTGGAGCCACGCAAACTGAAGTTGTTAACAATCTCAATCTATTCACCATCTATCATAATGCTGGCAATTGGCCCACTGGTGAGAATCTTTGTTTTCTTGATGTTGAGCTTCAATCCATAGTGAAGGCTGCAGTTCTTGACCTGCAACAAGTGCTTCAGGTTCTCCTCAGTTTCAGCAAGCAGGGTTGTGTCATCTGAATAACTCAGTCAGTCTGTCTGGAGACTAAGGCGCACTTTATCCGGGCATAGTCTTCACAATTACTTACTATGCATCAGAAAACTGGACAATGACTGTTGTGTTGTTGTTAATTGCTGTTGAGTCGAGGTCTACTCATAGCAACTCTATGAACAAAAGACCTAATGCCTTTCCATAGCTATCATTGTTTCTCCAAGTTCCTAGAGTTTCCAGAGGCATGTGGTTTAGGAAGTAGATGCCACTCCTGCTTCAAACCTGTTTTACAACTGGGAGCTCCACTAAACACTGTCCACAAAAGGAAAACATTATGGAATTTGAAATCCCCATGGCACAAGCTTGAACATCACAGCAAACCCAGGTAACCTCATACAGCACATTGACAAAGAGTGATGAGCAAAGTGGAAGAGTGTTCCTCCAAATATAACATCACTAGTCTCATTTAGCAGTGGCTAAGTGTTGTTGAGTTGAATATGACTCAGCAGAAGCTTTGCACAAAAGACCTGAACTCTGTTCTATAATTAACATCATTTCTGTACATTTGTAAGAGAGTTTGTAGAGTTTCCAGAGGCATCTAGTTTAGGAAGTGGGTGCCACTCCTTCTTCCCAACACGAATCAATCTGGAAGCTCATCCAAACATTGTACATAATGGGTAACATAAAGTATTTGACACGACTATGGAATAGTGTTCAGAATCATAGCAACTCCAAGTTGTTCAGTACAGCAAACAGACAAATGATTGCTGTGTCTTTAAAAGAATATTCTTCTAAAATTAATAAATTTAAAGCCACACCCTTGTGCAGGCCTCCACCTTTACCCTAGTCTAAGGCTCAAGGCCACCCACATTTTAGGGAGGAAAAGAACAGTAACACACAAAAAAGGACCCTAGAAACTTCCCTTGCCTGCCTGCCACCAAGATGAGACTGCCACCAAGACGTCAGCTAGCCAGCCAACTTCCAGAGTGGAGGGAGACTCCAAGGCCCCAGGTCCCAGGCCAGCCATTGACCCATCACCTCATCAATGGTTTTAAAGTCACACCCTCGAGCAGGCCTCCTCCCTTACCCTTACCCTAAGGCTCAAGGCCACCCACTTTTGAGGAAGAAAAAGAACAATAACATGCAACAAAAAGAACCCCAGAAACTTCCCTTGCCTGACTGCCACCAAGATGAGACCATCACCGAGACATCAGCCAGCCAACTCTGGACAATGACTAGTTGATAGAAAAATTGATGCCTTTGAACTGTGGTGCGGAAGAAGACTATTGAATATACAATAAACTGTCAGGAGAACAAACAGGTTCTTCCTGGAGGTCATGAAATCAGGCTGCTTCATAGAGGCAAGAATTTCTGAAGCTCCATCTGACATACTTTGGGCATGTTGCAAGGAGGGACCAGTCCTTGGAGAGAGACATCATGCTCGGGAGGGTGGAGGGACAGTGCAGGAGAGGAAGACCCTTGATGAGATGGATTGATTCAGTGACTGGGGTAATGAGGGTAGAAGTGACATGAGACAATAAGGCTGGCACAGGATAAAGCAGGTTTCAGGGCTATTGTACATATAGTTAGTATGAGTAGCAAATAACTCAATGACACTTAACAACAACAACAACAAATATCATGATTTTGCCTATTGGTCCAGTGGTAGTTGAGATGCTTTCTATACTGAAGGCTGTAGTCTTTGCTCTTCTGCAGCAGGTGCCTCAAATGCTCCTCACTTCTAGCAAGCAAAGTTGTCTCATGACACATTCTTCTTCATAAATTCTAGCTTCTCAGATTATTTGCTCAGCATACAAATTGGATAGGTTTGTAGTAAGGTTATACCTCTGACACACACTTTTCTTGATTTTAAACTATGCAGTGTTGTGTTCTTCAGCTCTGTTTAGACAATAGCTTCTTGGTCTAGATATCGGTTTCGTATAAGTATAATTAAGTATTCTGGAATTTCCATTCTTCCCAATGTTAACTATAGTTTGTTATGATCCACACAGGCAACAATGGGGGAAAATATTAAGTAAATGGTAATAACTTTATTCCATGATGTCATAGACTTTAAAAACAATGGTGATGAAAATATTCTAAAAGGAAAATAAGTAAAATTATCAACAATATACAGAACATCATGGACTATTCCTATAGACATATATACAATATAGACAACATGAGCTAAGAGCATGGGCTCTAAAGTCAGATTGTCTTGGTCCATATCCATGATTGGGTATGTAAGCCATCACAGAGAATTATTCAAAAAAAGGCTTAACTCATTGTCAAAAAGTTAGCTCATTAACTCATAACTATGAGTTGGAACTGATGCATAGCTGGTCCTCTGGTAGATTGTCAGAAGTTATCAATCACACGGGAGGAAACTACCTGCCTTTCTCTTTTGAAGCAACTGGTGGATTTGAACTACTCAGCTGCTCTTTTGATAGCAGCATAGCTCCTTACCCAGTAGACAACCAGCGCTCCCTGAGAGATTGTTGCTATTGTTGTTGTTATGACTCACAGCTGACCCTTCAGTAAATTTCCAAAGCCTGGAAATCACAGAGAAAGAGATAACCCATCTTTCTCCTGAGGAGCAGTTGGTGGATTCAAACCACCTGCTTCTGGGTTGGCAGCACAATTCCTTACTCAAACTAGATGACCACATCTCTTTGTAAGATTGTTAGGAGTTTCAAATGAACTCTTTTTAATGAATTTGTTAAAGAGATCTATAGTTAATAGAAAATTGTGTTTTCATAATAATTTCATTATAAGACCTTTTATTGTAAGAAAATATACCAAAATTTCAGCTGTTTGTGTTAGAGTGGAGCTGTTGAGCCTCTGACTTACAGAACTATAAAATAATGTTTTTGCTGTTCTAAGCCATTAAATTTGTTACTACAGCAATTAAAAAAAACAAACACAATCCTAATAACAATTCCTAATTTTACCTAACTGATGCTCCTGTGGATCCATCTTTGACCAATTCTATCTTTTTTAAGTTGCCTTCAAGTTGTGGAAATTTTTCTCATTTTCTCTTATGATGAGATGTTCCAGGTCCCCCTGCTGTTAAATCCTTGGTATTTGATTTTGGTTTTTAACCACAACTTCTCTGTTGAAACTGTTCTCTAAAGGGCACCCAGTGATCTATTTTTTAAATGGAAAATTCTTGCCCTTACTTCTTTTTGCTTTCTCCACATTTGAAACGATTCCTTTCTATTCTAAAATACATATAAACATCCCTGTGTTAAAGCCACAGGATCCGGATGTATTGCCTTTGTTGGTTTCTATTTCTCAATCCTGAAGGCTCCCCTCTAAGGAGCTGTGATATGTAGGCTGTAGAGTAGTCCCTATTTTGTAGTGTAGTGTAGTTTTTGGTTTGTTTTTCTTTTTTTCTAGCTGTGTACCATTAAATCAGATCGATCTGGCACAGGAAAAGATTGCTCCTCCTCCTTCATCAGAGCATCTAGTGGATTCGAACCACACGCCTTTGGAATTGCAGTGTACCTTCTTTGCCACTAGGCCACCAATCCCTAGGAGTCTTTGCACTGCTAACCAGAAGGACTCCAGCAGTGAGGTTTGAGTCTACGAGCTACTCGGGAGAAAGACAGGCAATCTCCTTCCATTAAAATTTACAGTCTCAGGTCACTGTAACGCAGAATCAAATCAATGACAGAGTGTTTGGTTTTGATGAAAGACTCCTGGTGGCATAGTGAGTTATGTGTTGGGCTGCTAATGACAAAGTCGGCAGACTGAACCAATCAACCTCTGGGGGGAGAAGGGTGAGACAGTCTCCTCTCAGAAGCCGAGGGTTCTCTACGAGGCACAGACAAGTTGACAACAGTGGGTTTGGTGGATTGGTTGGTTGGTTTTTGAGGGAGTGAAGCTACCTCACAGGAGTTATGATGCTGCAGTGGTTAAGCACACAGTTTACTGGTTTGAACCCACTAGTTGTTCTGCATAAGAAATATGTGGCAATCTGCTTCCCTAAACACTTACAGCCTTTCGAACCTTATAGGGCAGTTCCGATCTGACCAGTAGGACTGCCACTAGTTGGAACTGATTAAATAGCAATGGGATATTTTTTTTTGAAGACTGTCCTGGAGAGAGTCTCTTCACCAGCAATGAAGAAGCAGACATACAATGTAAGCCCTTTGGGACCAGAGATTCTTTTTACCAGCTAGACTTAAAACAGCAGTAGTGGCTAAAACAGAGGACCTACATGGAGACAGAGCTGAGCTTGGAATGCTGTCCACCACGGAACCAGAGCTAAGAGCCTTTGCCGAAGTTTGTTGGAGGACTGTGAGGGGAGCCATGACTGGAAGGACTGAGAGCTTTGTAACACTGGTCTAAAGCAAAGAAGCTCAAGGCTGAGGTGCATGTGAGACTGCAGGAGTGATTTCATTCTGCTACTAACCTGAATGATAGCCTTTGGTTTTCCCTTAAAAAAAAAAAGAAAGAAAGAAAAAGAAAAGAAAAGAAAAAAAAGGCTGTCCTGAGTGGTAGGTGGCATGGGGGATTCTGCAGAAAAATTATCATCTTTCGAGTCAATCCACTTGGTTTACAGCCACTCCAGTCTCTCGGTGGAGGTTTGCATGTGCTGTGATACTGAATAGGTTTCTGCTTTCATAGGTGAGAGCTTTCACACTAAGATTAGGAAGAAAAGGCTGGCAATCTACTTCCAAAACTCAGTCCATAAAATCATATGGGTCATGAGAATTACATTCACAACTGATTGTCATGGTGATGCCGAACCCGGCAGCTTTTCATTCAGCTGAGGAGATGGCATGTGTTGGAAACTCACTGAATGGCAGCTAACAAGTCTGTCCCAAGCTCAGCCTTTCTTCTTTCTCTTCGTCTTTTCTCAGTAATCCCATTAATGGAATAATCCCTCCACGCCAATGGCTGCAACTCTAGATCCTCCCCACTGATTGGCCCCATGCCAGTATGGGACCTCATTGTCAATGCTTTCTAGCTGCAACATGCACAAACAGCCTGCACCTCCAATTCATTATGACAAAACCGGAACTCACATGGTCCCTAACTTCTTCCTACTCACATTATTGGTTCACTTTGACACTCTTTTAAAACCTGAGTGCCATTTAAAATCTTTCTCTTACTTTGACATTCCCCTACCCCGGGGAGGGGGGGCGGGGGAGAGAGAGAGAGAGAGAGAGAGAGAGAGAGAGAGAGAGAGAGAGAGAAAGAGGAATAGAAAAAATATAACTTCCATCAAATTTGAGTGTGTTTTTTTTTTCATCTCCTTTTTTTTGGTCACAGGAAACTGGGATTTTTAATCTGCTTTGAGTATCCTATCATTTTACACAGACCTCTATGAGAAACTTAGTCATGGTTGCTTAGTGAGCATGGAAATTTTAAAAGTCAGTGGTCCCTTCCTAAGACTGGGCTATGTGAAGTCTTCACTAAGGCTCCCCCTTCACCAAGTGCTTTGATGTTTCCTGCCGGTGGCTCCAAACCCTCATGTCCCATGATACCAACATATTTGACCATTTTCTTCTGATTTTATCACTGCAGGGTGCAAAGAGTCGATCTGAACCCCATTGAGACAGAGTAGAACTGCTCCCACAGTTTACTAGGCTGTAATCTTGATGGGGACAGATGAGCAGCTCTATCTGCAGATCTACTGGGTAGCTCTTTTTGACCACCAGCCTTTTAATAACAGTCAAGCACTTAACCATTGCACCGAGGATACTTTTGACTTTATTAGAAATTTTAATGTGTTCAATCTGGTGACGAGCAAATTGTATAGGCATATTAAATCACAAAATTAACTAGAGATGTAAATTTAATAAACTAGAATTAGATATTTGAGCTTTAAGTTTCTCTTGAATACTTTGTGCAGCGGTGAACTGGGGGAGGGTGGATGAGAAGGAAGGGGGAGTAAAATGAGCAACAAAATCTAACTTTTGTGTAACTTTCGTTAAAATCACAATTAAAATTAAAAGTTGTATTAAAAATTAATTTTCCTTTTTATTATCTTTTTTCTTATTATTCTTTTTATACTAGTTTACTTAAAAAATCCATAAAATTCTTATACATTGTTTTTTCATTCTATTTGAAAGCAGCTTTTAGGCTATTGGGGCAGTGGTGAGGTCGCTGTGCATCACTGTGGTTTATAATGCCCTCTTGTGTTCACTGTAAGTCAGAGCACAAGCTAGTTTGCGGATGAGTCTTTTGAAAGGCGTTTATTGAATGGAAAA
>NW_006400155.1:1360204-1371398 GCF_000299155.1 Elephantulus edwardii
CATTATTATCAGTGCATCTTGATTGCATGTTCGATCTATCTCTGACTGTAAGAGTTGGTAGAAATCATCTATTTCTTCTTCTTTGGCTCTGGTTGTTGGTGCATACATCTGAATTATAGTGGTATTCACTGGACTTCCTTGTAAACATATGGATATAATCCTATCACTCACAATGTTGTACTTCAAGATGGATCTAGAAATTACTTTTTTAACTATGAAGGCAACCCCATACTCAACACTAAATTAACACAGGCAGGGCTCCATGGAGGATCCAGTAGAGGAGAAAGAAAAGAATGTCTTCTATTTAGAGGGGACAGCTTGTTTTAAGCCCAAGTGGTAAAGAAACCAGGGAGTGGTTCAGAGTGGACATTATGTGTCCAGGACTGAAGAGATGTGACTCAGTGTCAAAGGAGACTTTTAGGAGAAACTAAAGCCCATCATTATCTGTTACTCCTTCCAGTCACATTCTCCTCCCCATAGATGATAACCTGTGTAAAGGAGAAATTACAAGTCATTTTCAAGATTTAATTTCTCTCTTTTAAAACTTTTAATCCAGGCCTCACGAGTTGACATACTTGTCTTCAAACAGTTTCCTTGCAAACAGGAAAGGAAATAAGGAGGGCGGGGGGAGAGAAGGAAAATTATTATCTCTTTAAAACTAAAACAAGCTGTTTGGTTTCTAAGGCATGGTTAAGTTGATGCCCATCAGAGCTCACTTCTAAGCTTGAGGTTGGAGTATGATTGTTCTAGCGATCTCCTAGACCCACCGAGCGGAAGTGGGAGGAATAAACAATGAAGAAACAGGCTGAGCTTGGACGTGTTCCACCTAGCATGCACAGATGTGTGGATGAGCAGAGAAGGGTGGCTGGCTTGAGGAGCAGCGAGTCAAGAGGAACCCTAGCTTGTTGACTTGACTCATCCGCATATAGGGGCTCAGGCTGAGTGAGGAGCCCAATAGATATGGAATGAAGGGAGAAGTGTGGACTCCTGAGCTTGCAGGTGATTTGAAACTAGGCACAGATAGCTAGGAATGAACTGACCAGTATCCAACCATATGAAGAATAGATGATCCATGCTGTGAGCTAGGGCCAATTTCTGCAACCTGATGGCTTGCTCTGGGCTTTGTGGCTTTTGCAGAGGCTCAAAATTTCCAAGTTGAAAAGAAGATCCTTTAGCAAAAGGGACACACTTGTTCCCTCAGAGTATCAGATTGATAGGGAAAATCAGAAATTGGTAATCTAAAAGGGGGCTATTAGGGCATGAGGCGTGAAGTAGCTGGCTTACATGCTTTCACCAAAGTGCTTGTTAGAGGGATGATTGTAAGAGGGAGGAAAGCCCACAGTCTAAATGTAGGAAATATGAAGGACTGTATGGAACACAGTGTCCATGCATGAAACACAGTGTATATAAATGATGAAAGTATTAATGAAAATTATTATTAAAATGACAGAGCAAAAACAGACAGCAGCAAGACAAAATAAAAACAACCAACAAAAACAGTTGCCCTTTTAAAGATTAAATCCCTGAGCACATCAAAAACTTCCCAACAGAGTGAAAAGAAAACCTACTGACTGGAGACAAACATTTGGTAATACCATCTCAAACAAGAGTCTCATAATGGAAGTTTACAAAATACTCCAGGGCCTCCACCAGGAAAAGACTGATAACGCAATTATAAAAGGACCCAAAGACATGAAAAGACTTTTCACAGAGGAAGACATTTGGATGGCCAAAAGATATATGAACATAGAAATTCCATATGACCCAGCTTTTCCACTGCTAGGAATATGCTGCTGTTGTTGTTACGTGCAGTCGAGTAGAGTACGCCTCATAGTGACCCTATGAACAGAAGATCTGAACCCTGCTCTATCCTGTCCAATCCTCACCCTTCCTGACACACAAGAGTCCATTGCAGAAGTCCCTGCATCAATCCACCTGGTCAAGGGTATTCCTCTCCTTTGCTGACCCTCCTTCCTAGCATCATGTCCTTCTCCAAGAAATTTTTGCTAGGAATATGTGTATATATCCCAAGGAAATTAGAAGTGAGAAACAAATGGAGATTTGTACACCAATGTTCATAGTAGTGTTATTCACATTTGCAAGAACAAGGAAACAGCCCAAATGTCCAACAACAAACAAATGGACTAAGAAATCGTGATACACTTCACATGATGGAACACTACTCAACTACGGAACACTCAGGAATAACAGTTTTGAAAAATATTACTTACCATGGGAGAGACTGGAGAGCATTATGCTGAGTGAACTAACTCAGTTTCCTAAGGAAAAATACTGCATAAGACCATTTTGGTACAAATAGAATGATAGCTAGTCAAAGGAGTATGAAGGTCCAAGGGAGCAGGAGAAGCAGAAGGCAGACTGAGGATGGGCAGGGCGGATATCACAGGGTCACACAATTCAATGGGAGGGGAGGGGGTGGTGGAGGAAGTGGGAAAAGTCCACTGGAAACCTGAAAAGACAGAGTAATGGCGCATATAGATAATGGTAATTTTATAAAACACAGTGTACAAGAATGATTATATGAAACACAATGTATATGAATTTTGTATGCAAACAAACATAAAATTATAAAACAAAATTAAAAAATAAAACAGTTGCCCTGATACCTGGAACTGAATGATGTCAGCGATGATGTCACACAAAGGTTACTGGAAGTCCTTGTGCTCACTCTTCGAGAGGTCATTGATCTGAGTTCCTGTGGGAAAGCGACTTTCAAGACAAATTTTAAACCATTTGTCTTATCAAGTCCCCAACACGTGAGGGCTTGGGGCATCTTCCCCAGCTGGGAGGAGAAATACGCATCTTGCCAGAGGCCGTCCATCATGGTTGATCATCAGGCAGCCAGGATGGAGAGGAGGAAGAGGTCTTTGTCCATGCCTCAAGGTATGGGTGGGAGGAAAATTCAGTCTGAATGATGGGTGGAGGGCTCTACAGGATTTGAGATCTCTCAGAAACAAGAAACAAGGGATCAATGAGTCTTTCACTTGAAAATTACCTGTTAAATAGTAGATAACAAGAGTGTGGGCGTGAATAAGAGAAAGAAAGGATACATACATGCCTGAGTGAACTGTTGTTTGGATGAAAGCTGAACCACAGCTGATAGTATGATTCTAGGTGTGAGGCTCAGGGTCATAGACTAGGGCACTTCAGTCTCTGTGGGGCCAGGAAGGCTGTCCTTTGCTGTTTCTAAGGTTTGCTCCGGATTGTCGCCCTCACTGTCTACGACCTTCCACCATGGTCTGTGTTTGAGTGGTCAGCACTGGTAGCTGACCTCCATCTTCTTTTTTTTTTTTTTTAGTTTCAGGCATATGGGGGCGGGGAACCACAGTTTTATCAAATGCTGACTTAAAAAGAAATTATGTTATAGAGCAGCATAAGTAATGTCACTTGACAAGGGAGATTTTTTACCTCAAAGGACCAGGTGGCCCCGGACAAGAAAAGCCATGGGTGTTCTCAGGGAGGAGAGGGTGGTGAGGATGGATCCTGAGAATAGGGCCTCAGGCTCACAGGTGAGGACCCAGAGTTGAGGGCTCATGGAAATGAACTCTATTCTCAGTGATCTCTGGGCAAAATGAAAATGTCAGCAAGGCTCCATCAAAAGTCAAAAGCCTAGACTCCCAGCCTGAGCAGATTCTTCTGAACTCTGAGAGGTCAGCTTCATCTTCCTCCAGCAGACCACCTCGCACTCGTCCACATACGGGGCAGCTCCGGAGAAGAGGTGGGTGAGGTGCGCCTATGCCACGCAGGTGCGCACCTTCCAGGGGTTGGCTGTGGCCTGGAAGACCCCCAGCTCCTTTGAGCCAGTGGGCACGATGCCCCAGGTCTATGAGGTGGAGCTTTCAGAGAGCACCATCGGCTCTGCACCCAGTCTCCGCGACACCGAATCTCTGGTCAATTCCTCAGAGCTGGGGCAGGAGGAGTCTGAGGTCTGCCCCCAGGAGCCCACTGTTCAGGAAGGGGCCCATCAGCAAAGATCCTCAGGGGCCCCCCCAAAGTGGATGGTGACTTGTGCGCAGGGCTTGCGGTGCCTTGCATGCTGCCGTGTCTTCCCGTCCTGGAGGGCTCTGGTGAAACACGCCAAGCACGGGGTGAGTCAGGGCTTCAGCTGCAGAGTATTTTTTGAAGAGCTGCTGGAGAAGCGCTTGGAGCCCTCTGCCTCTCACAGGCCCAGCCGTGCTCAGCTATTGAACCAACGGCTCCCTGATCGACAGCAAGAGAAGGGAGATCCAGGAGAGGATAGACAACTGTGGCCATCTGAAGCAGCAGCTGAAGGAGAAGAAGAAGGAACTGCAGAGGGTGAGGCACCAGCTGATGCTGTTGGAGCGAGAAGAGGCCCCTTATGGTCCAGGCCAGAGGGGGAAGCCTCTGAAGGCCCATTATCATCCCTGAGCTGGTAGAAGCAGAGTGTGTGGGCTGGGGAAGGGGCCCTTCTGGACAGACCTCCATTCGGACTCCTTTTCCCTTTTCTTTGTAAATCCCTCTCCTTTTAGACCCTGTGCCTCTACCCACACACTTCAAGTGCACCTGGTTCAGGAACCCCAAGACACCTGCCCACAGAGAACACATCCATCTAGAGGGTCTAGTGTTTGGAGGAGAGGATGAGACTTTTCTGGAGGTGAGGCCTAGGGACCATGAGAGGGGCACAGTGCACATCTGGAAGGAGGAATGGGAGTTCAGGGGACATAGGGGCTGGGTCTGCAGAGGCAGCTCTTAGGGAGGGCAATGGTGAAGGGGACTTCTGGGTTCTTTTTAGTAGAGGGAATAGAGACCTGCCAGGCTTTGAAAAGACCTAGAATGAAAGGGATAGGGTTCGGATTATGGCAGGTTGTTTTTTTTTCTTTTTGGTCTTTGACATATTTCTGTAATTTGACAAATTTCCCCCCTCCCCCTTTGATATATAGAACCTGACCTATTCTGAGAACAAGGACTGGAAGAAAATCTCAAGTGAGGTGAAAGGAGCAGATGAGAGGACATGGCTTCCACATCACAGGGACCCACCAGATCCCAAAGGGTCAGAAGTGAGGGTAGAAGGGGCACATTCAGTTCCCCAGTCAGCAGTGGACACAAAGCCCAATTCTCAGATGTAGCATCCAGCCCCAGGTCTGGGGAAGCCCTGGAGGTGCTGAGGATATACGTGTCCATTTTTCTGGGGGATAAGACCCCTCCTTTCCAGGAAAGCCTTCAAAACATAGGAGGAAGAACAGGGCCTTCAGAATGGGCACCTCCATCCATGGGCCACTCTGATGTGTTTCTCAGTGACAGAGATGGCTTCTGTGAGGGGTAGCATGGGAGGTAGACAGGAATGAAGGCTTTCAAGGGTGAATTCCACATCTCCTAAGGCTCCCAAGGAAAATCTGAGCTGCTCTGAGGTATCAGAGTGGCGTTCCCAGGGGGAGATGCTGATTGGGGAAGACCCACTTCTTGAATTCTTATGGTCAGAATCTTTCTTCCTAAGAACTCTTTGCCAGTTACCTTCCTCCATATTGAGCCCTGATGAGAAACTAGAAGACAGGAGGACAGGTTTCTAGTGAGGCAGCCTGGGGAGGAAGCTGGTAGCAGCATATTAGGGCAAGAGAACCTTCTAGAGGTGTGTCGGAATCACACAGTTAGTTATAGATGATTCAGGGGTAACACTACTGACCCTCAACAATTGTTTTGCTCTCATTTCCAATTACAGGGATCAGAAGAGCTCATTGTGCCCAATGAAAAGCAGGGAATTCACTACGTCTGCTTTGTACAATCTTACGATGTAAAACAAACAAAAAACAACAATCTTAAGATGGGCTCTTAACAAAGCTCTACCAAAGCTGTCTCTGATGTTTATAAACATTCAAAGCTCTGAAACTAATTTTGATACCATCTCTAAAATACAGATTTATTTAATGATAAAGTTATAGTCAGAGTCACTTCCTCATATGTTCCCCCTCCCCGCCCCCTGTTGTTCAATGTTAAAAGCTTCACGTCTCTCCTTCTTTACATCTCTGTTTACAGGGCACAGGGACACAGTTACAGGTGCACACAGATCTGTTGGGATCTCTGTGACTGTGTCTGTGTGTCCCAGATCTGTTGTTTTTAGGGACCTTTTGTCATACTCTAGCCTTATTGTTCTCATCCCTTTTATCATTTCAGATTCTATGCTGATTGACTAAAAGTAATTCTAGGTAGCCCTCCTCCTTTCCTTTTTAATTTACTATGTTTAGACTCCTACACTCCTATTTTCTCAAATAATCTAAACAGTTAAAAATAACTTTAGTACATATTTTTTAGATTCATACATAACACACACACAGACACAGACACACATACGTCAAACCCACTGTCTCCGAGTACAGTCCACACTGCAGGACAGAGCCAAACTGCCCCATAGGATTACCCAGGCCATGATCTCAAAGGGTCCAACTGGACGGGAGACTTTTTATGATCATCTAGGAAGTAGACAAGTGTATCTTTCTCCTCAGGAGCAGCTGGTAGATTCAATCTGCCATCCTGTTGGTGAGCAGGAGAGCTCTGTCACCACCGTGTGCCTAGCACTCACAGATGACACTGGTAGAGTGGAAAGCCACGTCATCTGTTTCTCAAGTACACTCTCTTCTGCATGTTATAACTCTTCTCCCTCAGTCTTTACCAGCTAACAAATCCATGCTCATCAGGTAAGTCATTAATTTCATCTTTGCCTGAGCAAGTTCAAGGAGCCTGGTGGCATAGACCATTGGACCTGCTAACCACAAGGTCAGTATTTCAAGTCCATCAGCAGCTCAGAGGGAGAAAGATGGACATTCTACTGCCATGTTGTTGTTTGTTGTTGTTGTAGTAGTACCATAGAGTTGGAACTGACCCATAGCTGACCCTCCAGCAGGTTTTCAGAGGCAGTTAATTGCACTGGACGGGAATGCCCATCTTTCTCTCGTGGAACAGCTGAGGGCCTCAAACCATGTGCCTTCAAGATTGCAGTACAGCTTCTTCGGCTGCCATAAAAATTTACAGACTCAGAAACACAATGACGTGTTGCCATGAGTGAGAACTGGTTTAGGTTTGTGTCAAACAAACACATACAGGCACATGTGCCCTCCTCTTCCCATTTCTACACTAGAACACACACATTCTCTCTCTCTCACACACACACACACACACACACACGTTTTGACATATTCAAATGCTTTCTCTTGCCATCCCCAATTGAGCTCTTTTAATATATGCTTTCCCTTCAGTTTTTCTCCTTCAGTCATACTGCATAGAGATTTGGCCTACTTATCTCTTTTAACTCTTTTTTTGTTCTCATGACTCCCTAGTATTACTGACGTAACTTCACCATAAATTATCACTATTACAGCCTCAAAGGCTTTTGTCATTACTAACAGAAAGTAGCCGTTTTTTAATAATACAGGATTTATATCTTTCTAATAAATCATTCCCCCAACTATATCTGAAGGTCACTGTCTCCTCACACTCACTCCAGCAGTTGATTCTAAAATTGTTTCAGTTCCAAGGTACTTAAAATTTTTGTTGATGTATGTGTCTTTTTTTAAAAGAAAATTTTATTACGAGCATTAGGGTGTTTATATATGAAATAACTGCTCACTTCATGTGCTGAATGTTGTCCTTAAATAAAATGAGAGTAATTCTTAGTTGTTGTTATTTGTATTTCATATAATTATTATTAATAATAAAAAATATGGCAGTCTCCGCCATTGAGATTTATAGTTTCTGAGACCCAAAGGAGCATTAGTTTTTCAACACAACAGCAACTGGAAAGATGGGGGTAGGTGAGTGATGGAAGGGAGACTAATGGAGTGGTGGGCTGGGGTGGACTCCCGGGAACATCTTAGAGCTCTAAGGACCTTCAAAGGGTAGCTCCACTAGGGCAGAAGGGGGTGTGGCGACGTCTCAGGGTCCTCAAGGGGTGCACAGTGGAGCAAGGGGGTCTCGCAGGGGAGGGCTCGGGTGATTGAGGGGGTACAGGGGGACCTGAGTGTTATGCTAGGACTTGCAGGGGTTGTGAGGGGCGACTGGGGATTTGCAGGGTTTGCTGGTGGTTCATAGGGAAGCGCGTAGCGGGGCACGGAGGAACTCGCTGGGGGTTCGGGGGGAGACTCAAGGGTCACAGCAGACATGGAGGACTCGCGGGAGTGTAATCCTGGGGAAGGACAAGGGGAGACAGGTGACATGAGGGAGACTCACGGGGAAGGGGCATGGAGGAATCCCTAGGGTCTCCCATAAGGCACCAGGGACTTATGGGAGGAGAATGGGTGGGGCTAGCAGGGGATGAAGGGGATTCAGGCAGCTCCAGGGGGTTCTCAGGGCAGACACTAGGGTTTTCTAGTGTTGCACTCGCCTCTGTCCTTACTCTGGTGATACAACTTTGGTGACTTTTAGAACCTCCGGAGAAATGATCTTATGGTAACACCCACAAGCCCAACAAGGGCTGGAGACTTATCTTCCCACATGTGACACATTATCCTTTGCGTGTCTATTTCATGGAATGTAATGTAAAGCTTCTTCCACACTTCCAAGAACTATTACAGCAGCATACTCATCCCTTGTCAAGAGCCATAGTTAATGGTAATGAATCCTACCTCATGAAATGTTAAGATCTGGAGTTAAACCATCCCAAAGAGCATGCAATGCATTTCTCAAGCTGAAAGAATGAGCAAAATTTGAAAAACTTTTAAAACATTATGTTTGCAATAAAGATTCTGGATGCAAAATATTAAATGATGGAGAAGGCACTTAAAGAAGATAAAAGTAATATACATAGTCACTGTACCAAAAATAATTCGTGTGCTTTTGACAATTTTAGAAAGTAGCAAGTGATCAAGAAACAGCATTATTAACAGAGGAAGTCCAAGCTGAACAGAAGGCAATGCTGAAAGTCAGTACTGATGGAATACGAAATGGGGAATCTCAACAAAGAGACGGTGCCCTGGATGTGCTCTCAACGCTATGCCAAGAAATTTGGATGACAGCTACTTGGCCAAAGGCTGAGAACAAGTAAAGATGTTCAATCTTTGCACTTCTATTAAATGTTATGGCTGAAGTTCTACATAATACAACACAGCATGGAAAGATACACAAATTGGAAAGGAAGACATTAGCTGTCCTTAACTGCGGGCTATAAAACCACATACATAAAAATCTTAAGGACTTTACAAAAAGGGTACTAGAACTGGCAAATTAATTCAGAATTAATACAAAGTTCAGTGTATCAAAACTAAGGATATTTCTCTACAAGCTAGCAGAAAACAAATGCAAATAAAATTTAAAATAAAAATGCTTAAAGATGAGTTATTAAGACTTAAGAACAATTAGACTGATAAAACTTAAGAGCAGAAATGAAGGCCATAAAACTGTAACTTTGTTGTTGTTGTTATTAGGTGCTATAGAGTTGCCTGCTATCCATAGTGAGCCTATGTATAGCAGCTCTGAACCCTTCCCTGTCCTGAGCTAGTCTCACTAATTCCAACATACCAACCCCCATTACCCCAGTTACTGTATCAGTTCATCTCGTCCAGGGTCTTCCTGTCAATGTAAATGCCAATTTAACTTTGCTGTTTTGCTTGTACTGTCTTCTCTCAATTAGTACAGGTCTTTGTTCTAACCTGTCTCACAATCTGTAGAATGGAGAATAAAAACATTCAGAGAGAACTGACTACAATGAATGTTGCTTATTTAGTTTACATATTTTGTATTTCTTTATACTAAGAAATCAACTGAGGTACTTCAATAAATGGATGCAACATTGGAAATGTTCAGTCATCTGGGAAGACTGTTATCCAACCAGCTGACTGAACAAATCAGTTTGGAATGTGTCCATCCCAAAGACATGTGATTCAACAGAATATTAAAGTTATTCAGCATTATAATTAGTATCAGGAACTCTGGTGACAGTGCATACTGTATCAGGCTGCTAACCAGGTTAGCCGTTCAAGTCTACTGACTGCTCCATGATAAAAGAATGGAAAATCTCCCATAAAGATTTACACAGCCTTGGAAACTCTAGGTGAGGTCACAATAAATCTGCATCAACTTGACAGCAGTAGGTGGATGGGAATTATCACGTAAAAGCAATATTTTGCTGAAGGTAATTAAAAATCAGTTGCAAGGCACTTTCCTCGTGGGGACAGCATAACGCTTCCATCTGCTTGCTAGCCAGTTGCATGGTCCCCTTGTAAGGGTCAGTGAGCAGAATGAGCACCTCACAGGAACAGAGTGGATGCTCCAGTAATCGAGAGCTGCTTTTGAGATGTTGTGATGCACAAAGAGATTTGGAACTTGCTATTGGTGGAGTTCTACGGGTTGAACAGCAGATTAAAGATAATCTCCAAGAGGTGAAAGCTAAAATTCATAGTTGCATAAGTCGTCACCTGGAATGCCTTAGAAGCCGTGAGGTATGGTTGTATGAACAGGTTGACCTCATCTATCAGCTTAAAGAGGAGACACTACAGCAGCAAGCTCAGCAGCTCTACTGGTTATTAGGTCAGCTCAGTTGCCTTACTCATCAGTTGGAGTGCTCCCAAAACAAAGATCTAGCCAATGAAGTTTCTGTGTGCTTGGAGAGACTGGGCAGTTTGACTCTCAAACCAGAAGATTCAACTGTCCTCCTGTTTGAAGCTGACACAACTGCTCTACGTCAGACCATCACTACATTTGGATCCCTGAAGACCATGCAAATTCCTGAGCACCTGATGGCTCATACTAATTCATCAAGTATTGGAACTTTTTTGGAGAAAAGAGGTTACGTTCCGGTGCTGGAGCAGAAATCATCGTCCAGCACCACAGCTGTCCCTCTGAGTGAATGGCTCCTTGGAAGCAAACCTGCTAATTTGCATCAGGCTCCTTATGTTCCTAGCACCAATCCCCAGGACTGGCTCACCCAAAAGCAAACCTTGGAGAATAATCAGACTTCTTCTAGAGCTTACAATGTCTTCAATAATGTCTGGGTTGACCAAAAAGACTTAGAAAACTGGCTTCTCAGGAGTCTGCAACAAGAAGTTCCTGAAAAACAGAATTGCCAAAAAGACAACATTTGTTCCACTAGTTCTTTCTCCACTGAAGCTGAAAAAGTTGGAGAACTTGAGCTTCTTGAGCAAGAGGTAGACCTTTCTGATTGGCTCTTGACTCCTCAGGAATGCTATAAGCTGGAGAAACCTGAGAGTGGCAGCTATGAAGCCAGTGA
>NW_006400155.1:1373028-1383559 GCF_000299155.1 Elephantulus edwardii
ATCACATAATGAGTTCACATGTAGACACAAAAGGCTGATAAATTGAGGAGATTCAATTCCTGCTTGCAGAAGTATTACATAATTTATTCCTACATTAGAGAAACAGCATCTTTTTTTCACAAGCCTTTACAACTCCTTAAATTGAATTGTTACTTCAAGTATAATAAAAGCACTGTAGTTTTAAAAAAAAAAAAAAAATCAGTTGCAGCAAGGCAGATTCAAAAGAGGCCATTGCTGATGTCAGGCAAATCTTGGCTGATGGCAGAGAATACCAGAAAGATGTCTATGTGTGTTTTATTGACTATGTAGAAAGACATTTGAGTACAGATCATAATAAACTCTTGGTAATATTGTGATAAATGGGAGTTCTAGAACACATAATGGTGCTTACGTGAAATCTATACAATGACAGGGAGGTAGTTGTCCAAATAAAAAAATGGGTTACTTTGTGGTCTAAAATTAAGTAGTGTGTGAAAGGGTTGTAATCTCTCATCATACTTAATTATGAGCAAACAATCTGAGAGGCTGACTATATGAAGAAGAAAGTAGAATCAGGATTAGAAGGACTCAGCCAATTATACAAAATTGGCACAACTTTCCTTGCTGAGAGTAAAAAGGACAGGTAGCACTTACTATACAGGCTTCAGTACTGATAACATTCTAATATAAAAATCAAGGTTCCCACATCTGGACCAACAACAAAATCATGATAAATGGAGAAAGACTGAAGTTGTCAGGGACTTAATATCTTTGGAGTCACAGTTATCGCTCATGCATGCACAAGTCAAATTACTGCATTGGGCAAATCTGCTCAAGTCTGATTTTCAATTGTCTCATAGGCATGAGTAAGTTGGTTAATAAGGAAGAGCAAAGAATTGATGCTCAAAGTGCTAGCAAAGAATGCTGAATGTACCTGAAACTGCCAGAACAAAACAAAACAAATTACAAGTACATCCAGAATGTTCCTTAGAAGATGGGCAAGACTTCATCTTGCTTACTTTGGACATGTTATTAGGGAGGCCCAATCCCTGAGGACATCTGTCTGGCAAAGCAGGTGAGTGAAGATTGACTCAATGGTCCAGATGCATTTACACACGCCCAATTCTGATAGGGACAACTACAATTTTAGTAAACCACTAAGAAAAGCTCCAATTTCAGAACTCACACATATAGCATATTCATAGTATTGGGAGTGTGACTTCCAATGCAAAATCTCTGGACTGAAATGAAAGTAACCATTTAGCTAAGATCGCCAGTGAGTAGAGCTGAGCTGCCATATGAAAATCGGGTGGTTTAAATATACTAGCTTCTCCATGAAAGATGGGCACGATCCTGTCGGGCAACATACAGCCTCTGAAAACTTGCTGAAGGCTTCCAACTTGATGACAAGGAGGGTTTTAAATTTCTACAGGAAAAGGAGGCAGTGGACAAGCCTTGGTAATTGATACTTTGACCATTCTAGTGCATATGTGACATGTGAAGTCACTGTTCAGATATAATAAGAATTTTGAACCATCTCTGAATTGTTAAATGAAGGGAATGACAGAAACCTTCTCAGTTCTTCATGAGGACTCTCCATATGGTCCCCGCTATGACCTGGATTGAACCAGCTCTCAATCTTTGTAGCCAGGAAGCTGAAAATTCTTATCTGAAATGTTGAGAAAGGTGAATGAAATGAAGATAAAGTTGAGAAGCTAATGTCTAACATAACCACAGACAAATGGGAAAGAACGGATCCATAAAACAGCTGCACAGGTTTCTGCTTGTTTCATCAATCAGAAATGATAGGTTCTCAGGGATCCTGATCAGCAGAAATGTGGGCCTGGATCTCAGGTCAGGTGTGGAGAAAGCAGATGGCCAAGCTGCTCCAAGGCCCCGTGTTTGCAGAGCACAGAGCCGTGACGGGACAGGTGACAAAAAGAGGATGCATCTACAACCAGAAGATAAAATAGATTAATGGGACCTTCTAAGAATCAAATCCCTATGTTGTTGTGTTGTTAGGTGCCATTGAGTCGCTTGTGACTCATAACGACCCTATGTACAAGAGCCCTAAACGCACTCCTATCCTGTGCCAACCTCACCGTCTGAAACACATTCATTCATTCCCACCACTCGACTCAAAGAAACAATCCATCTCTTTGAGGGTCTTCCTCTCCTGCGCTGTCCCTCCACTCTCCCAAGCATGATGTCCCTCTCCAAGGACCAGTCCCTCCCTGCAACATGCCCAAAGTTTGTCAGATGAAGCTTCAGAATCCTTGACTCCAAGGAGCATTCCAACTTCACCCTCTCCAGGACAAACCTGTTTGTTCTCCTAGCAGTCCATGTTATATCCAACACTCTTCTCCAGCACCACAGTACAAAGGCATCCATTCTCTTTCTATCATCCCTATTCACTGTCCAACTCTCTTAAGCATAGAACATAATTGCAAAGACCATAGCCCGGATCAGGCACACCTTAGTCTCCAGACTGACATCATTGCTCTTCAGTATTCTTGAGAGATCCCTCACAGCTGACTTTCCCATGGCAATTCATCTCCTGATTTCCTGGCTGCTGTTACCAAGAGTGTTGACTGTGGAACCAAGTAAACTAAAACTGTTAACTATCTCAGTCTCTTCACCAGCCATACTGATGCTACCAATTGGCCCAGTGGTGAGAATCTTTGTTTTCTTGATGTTGAGCTTCAATCAAAATTGAAGACTGCAGTCCTTGACCTTCTGCAGCAAGCACCTCAGATCCTCCTCTGTTTCAGCAAGCAGGGTTGTATCATCTGCATAATGCAGGTTGTTGATGATTCTTCCACCAATCCTGATGCCACACTCCTCCTTGTACAGCCCAGCATCTTGGATTATTTGTTCTGCATACAGATTGAAAAGGTATGGAGACAAAATACATCCCTGACAGACCCTCTTCTTGATTTTGAACCATCTAGTGTCTCCCTGCTCTGTTCTGATGACTGCCTCGTGGTATAAGTATAGGGCTCGCATTAGCACAATCAAATGTTCTGGGATTCCCATTCTTCTCAGAGTCAGCCACAGTTTGTTGTGATTCGCACAGTCAAAAGCCTTTGCATAGTCAATGAAGCACAAATAGACATTCTTCTGGTATTCTCTGCTTTCTGCAAAGATCCACCTTACATTAGCTAGAAAGAATATCCCTAGTACCAGGACCTCTTCTCAATCCAGCCTGCACATCCAGCAGTTCTCTGTTGACATATTGTTCCAAACATTTTTGGATCATTTTCAGCAGAATCTTGCTTGCATGTACTATCAATGACATTGTTTGATAATTGCCACACTCTTTTGGGTCACCTTTCTTTGGAATGGGAATATCTATCTTTACCAGTCGGTTGGCCAGCTGGCTGTCCTCCAGATTTCTGGACACAACTTATTGAGCACATCCAGGGCAGTGCCTGTTTGTTGAAATAAATCAATTGGTATGCTGTCAACTCCTGGAGCCTAGTTTTTTGCCAATTCTTCAGAGCAACTTGAACTTCCTCCTTCATCACCATAGGTTTTTGCTCATGTTATTTCATGAAATTCCTGTGTGTCAGCCAATTCCTTCTAATACAGTGACTCTGTGTACTCCTTCCATCTTCTTTTGATACTTCCTGGGTCATTTAACATTCTATCCAAACTATTTTTAAGTTTTGCCACCCATACCTTGACTTTGTTTTTCAACTCCTTCAGCTTAAGAAACGCTGAGCAAGTTCGGCCCTTTTCATTTTCTGACTCCAGCTCTCTGCACATTTCATTATAGAATCTGTGTCGTCCCGAGGTGCCTTTTGAAATTTTCTGTTCAGCTCTTTGATTTCTTCCTTATGCACATGAAAAATTCAACAGGGTAAAAAGAGAAGTCACAGACTGGGGAAAAAAGTATTTGGTAATGACATGTCAGATAAGGGACTTATATCTAGAATTTATAAAAAACACCACCACAATATGAACAATCCAATTGAAAAATGGGCACAGGATATGAACAGACACTTCACCAAAGATAATCAGAAGGCCAACAAGCACATCAAGAAATGTTCAAAATCTCTAGCTCTGAGAGACATGCAAATCAAAACAACTATGAGATAGCATCTCACCCCAGTAAGAACTGCAAAATTTATCAGAACAGCAAGCAACAAATGCTGGTGAGGTTGTGAAGCTGGAACCCTTATTCACTGCTGGTGGAAGTGTAAAATGGTGCAAACACTGTGGAAGGCAGTGTGGTGCTTTCTCAAAAAGTTGCAAATAGAGATACCATTTGACCCAGCAATTCCACTACTGAGAATATACCACAGAGAGACCATAACTGCCACCCAAGCAGATATATGCACACCCATGGTTATCACAGCTTTGCTAATAGCAAGGAGTTGGAAACAACCTAGGTGCCCATCAACAAACGAATAGACAGAGACGCTGTGGTATATTTACACAATGGACTACTACACTGCATTGAAAAATAAGGAACTCATGCAACTATACAAAATGGGTGACCCTGGAGGACATTTTGCTTAGTGACATATCTCAGTCACAAAAAGACAAATACTGCATAGTGCCACTGATGTAAAACAGGATTGACATTAGTTTTGGGGGGAGACTGAGAAAGATGGGATAAATAATGTATACTGCATTGACACAGATGAGGGGAAAAACTGTTTAAAAGGGAGATGTGATTAGGTATTATTGTCCCAGAAGGAAGGCTGCATAGTGGAGTAGGCCTGGAGGGAGGGACTGCAAAACAATGAAAAAATGTTTTACTTTTCAAAGAGTTCACTGGTTGGGGGAGGGGTGGGCAGGGAGAAAGTACAACAATGAATGAATGGAAATCCAGTCTCTGTAAATTTTCATTAAAATTAGTAATAAAAAAAAGAGGATGCAGGCAACATAGTGGCTACAATACACTAAATGGTCTTGACTGGCTGAGGAGGGATGGCCTTGAGGCAATGACTGGGGCCTTGTGGTTGAGTTCAAAGGGATAAAATGCAAATGAGATACAGTGTAATATTGTGACCAAATATTGGTATAGTGGGATTTCTATTTTTATAGAAGTGGTTCTATAAGCACTAAAAGTGTTACTGTATTGTACCCAGGGAAAGAGGCACTGAGAAGAGTTAAAAACAAATTAAAAACTAAAAATTGAAGCTATAAAAATGACCAAGAAAATTTAAAAATAAAGCACAACAGCTGAGCAAGGAGACTGTAAACCATGTACTAAGGCTCCTGGAGAGTGTCAAGGAGGTCCTGAAACACAACAAAGGCTCTTTCAGTCATCATGAATCTCACACAAGTAGCTGTGTCTATGGGAGAATAATGATGTGGAAGATGTCACAATGATGAGGCCTCTGTTGTGGCCAGTGTAGAATAGGCAGGCTCTACGTTTGAAGGGTGCAGATGTCTGGATCCAGATTCTATCAAGTCAGTCCATTTCTTGGCATTTTCCCCAGACCGCTTCCCAAAACTGTCAATTAAAGACAAATCATTGGCCTTCTCTTCACTGTATTTCTAGGCATACAAAGTTGTACCTTAGTGATCAACAGGGAGACTGCCAATGAATTCCCCTGAGACCTGGAAATAGTCCTTTGATACACTAAAATACATCAAGCTCCAATTAAGGTAACCTGCAATGCAATGTTCCATAGAGCAAGTGGAAACCTAACAGTTTTTGTTAAGCTCTATATGTGAACACCAGTAACGTGATCAGTGTAGAACATCTAGAACATATACTCAAAAAACACACCAAAAGCAGCAAGCTGGCATATACATCCACATTGTCTACAGATGACTTGGTACTTTCTGCTCAGCATAGTGCGGAATTTGGTGCTCCACTGGGCATCAACCTGGCTGGTATGGAATGATACCACATTCCATGTCCAGAATAGCCTTATATGGTCTACCAGGTATCTGATTTAAGGGAGTCAAAAGAATCCAGTACTAGAAAAGAATGTTTCCCACTGTTAGTAAATTGATTCTGGGTTTATTCTTGATGTCAAACAACAGTCCACCTGATTTTAGCCAAGAAGAGTCCAGACTTGTAAATTTACCAAGGCAACTCCATTTTTCAAGACTTCTTTCTCTACACTCATTTCTAGTCTGTCAGTCTGTTCAACTTATAACCTTTAAAGGTCAAAACTGTTTAATATGGAGTAACCCCAGGAAGGTACAGAAAAATGATCAGAAGCTACATTCCTAACTACTCTCAGAATGCCACCTACCTAAAAGCTCAAAGTGCTGTACATTGACAATATAAGTGACCAACATCTTACTAACATTTCAAGGGCTTAACTATATACAGTTAATTACTATCATATATTAAACACAGATCTAGAAGGCTATTACACAAGTTCTACCAGAAACCTTCTTAAACATTTCCAAATCACTTTAATCTAGCCACTTGCCTGGAGGAAGCAGGATGAGGTATAAATCTCATCAGCCCAAGATCTAAAGCAAGGCATGCCTTATATTGTGAATTAGCCAATCATCTTAGTGAAAATAGTACTACCAGTTTACTAGGTCCTTCTACTCAGGACTGACCATTTCTGGGCTTTGAAAAAAAGTTTCTAAAAGCACAGATGAAGCCAAGATTTTGTTGCATTTAGTATGTATACTTCAAGATACTTAATACCATCAATTCCTCAGTTCCAAGTCTTTCTGTCAATTTAGTAGTATCCCTTAGAAGCTGCCACAATGCTGCACATTATAATTTCTACAGTTCCCCAGATCTGTGAAAGAATGCTACCTCTGAAGGATTTCCTGGCTATAATTTTAAATTCTCCACCATGGTCAGTACACAGGTTTTTTGCATGTACATCCTTATTTCTTTAACGTCTCATTTTTCTAATAACTACAATTTCCATGATCTTTGAAACCAATGACTACTCCTTCTCAGTCTCATTGTCCAACAAAGACAGTGATTTTCATTGCTACCAGCAGCATCTACTCTGAGGAACTATCATTATTTTTTGTCTTGTTTTAGTCCATCTTCTGCATAAAGTTTCCAAAAACTATTCTCAAATGTGTATTGCAAAGACTGTATGAGACAGAGCACAGGATACAGCAACAAAAAAAAAAAAAATTTGACTAAAAGCATATTCCTTTTCTTATTCTGCATCTTCTACATTCTATTATTCTGACCAAAGGATGAAGTGGTGTTGCTCTGACAACTTTAGGGTGCTTCCTTTTCTCTTTAAACCATTTTTATATCAGTCATTAAATCAAGTACATTTTAAAAAATCATACTCATAAATCATAATCATAAATTTTTTAATTCTCATAAAGCTTTATAATCACTTTTAAAAGCATGTGACATGGCAGATCTTTTATACAATGTGAGATGTGTTCTTTATTTGCTATCATACACAAACCACACTGAACTTTTTGTTACTCAAAAGCCAACATTTTAGATACAGGGAATTTTAATTCCATTAACACAGTCAAGGGCAAATAGATAAAGTCTTGCTACTTTATCTCTAGCCCTTGTATTTAAAGATGCTGATAGAAATTGAAGCAGGTGAGCTGAGTTCTGTTCCATGTGACAGTACCAGTGACTGATTATACAAATTTTATTTAAATACAAGGATGTCTTATCAGTTACAGAAATCTAAATATAAAACCCATCTCCTATAGATTGTGATGCCGCATCCACCATCTGTTAAAAACTGAGTAAAACTAATGGTATGAGATCAATTTAAATATGGTACATGTGAAAAAAAAAAAAAAGTCACAGGACATTTCTACTTTGTAATAAATAAGGCAGAGGTCAACTATGTTATTCATTGGTAGCTTCCTTAAGATAAGCTATCAACTCTGCCCTTTCTGTCTTCTTCTTAATGCCAGCAAAGATCATCTTTGTTCCGGGGATGTATTTCTTGGGATTCTCCAGATACTCCATCAGTGTATCCTCTCCCCAGGTGATACCTAAACAAGAGCAGCAATAGTAAAGAGTTTTACTACACTCTTGAGAAAAGGTCACCATAAGATAAATTCATGCATTTTGTACTATCTAACTGTACTGCTCTTACCTTTGTTCTTATTGGCATCTGTATAAGAGAATCCAGGGGCTTGACCAGTCTTCCGCCCAAATAAACCATGCAGGTTCGGCCCAGTCTTGTGCTTGCCCCCCTTCTCCACGGTGTGGCACTGGGCACACTTCTGCACAAAAATTTTCTTGCCCTTCTCAACATCACCCATTTTGAAGTCTACAACAAGAAAACTCCAAGTTAATAACTTTTTCTCTAAATAAAACCTACAAAGGCAACCAATGATCATGAACCCACTGCTTTCATCTCCCACTTTGAAATCACGTGTTTTCAGTAATGGAAGGTTATTTTAAATGAATTGAAAATGCCACACACTAAGTGGGACAATGCTTAGTGCTATCTATTTTCCACTACCTCTAAGAGGGAAAACGTTGTTAAGCACTGTATGTCCCATGTGTATGTATTAAAGTGTCTTTTTTTTTAAGTAAATCTTGTTTTATCTAGTTCACTCCAAAACCTCTTTAATATCAAGACACTATTTAGAAGAAAAACCTCCTTAAAACAAGGGTAAATGCCAAGTAAGCAAAATGGAAAGCTACTCCTGATGCTGGTTTCAAAAGATCAGGTCAAGGTCACATCTAGTGTCACAATTTAAGTTGTACCTTGAAGACACAAGACTATCATTCCAACTTTTATAAAGGCCCAATTTACTCATACTCCAATAAACTCATCTTTCCTTGAAGTTAAGGCAAGACATTTCAATTGAAATAAAATACGTCTAGGGCTCAGCAGCAGGTACCTCCCTCCCGTGAGTTAAGTGTTCAATGAGATACTCCCACGGCCATCCCCACCATGCAGCTCCCAAATTCCCGCAACTACCGACAGGACACCCAGCAAAGGGGGTTTCAAGGAGACTGGGATGTAAGCAGCCTTTACAGAACACCTGAGCTCAATGGCGGGTGGCGTTGATCGGTAGGGTGTTAAAAACCCCAAGAAAACGCCTTTACTCTAGAGGAATAGCGTTTTTGCTCTCTTTGAATGAGAAACTAGAATTGTTGGTCACCGTTCCCGAACCCCTTCCCTAGACAAGCAAGTCCCCTGTCCATTATTTTCAGTTACCTCACTGATATCTCCATGCCTTCAAGGCTTTAACAGAGTCCCTATTTCTACCTTAATAGGGTTCCACGAGCATAAAGTCCTGGCCCTCTGGGTTCGGCCTGATCCAGGCCCGAAGCCGTCACTCCCCGCCCTGCTCGCCCCACGCGGGTTCCACCCAGAGGTCCCCGCCAGCGTGCCTCAAATTGCCCGCTTGCTCCCTAGTGGGTTTGTGCCCCTCAAAGGTAAGCTTCCCAACCTGTATCCTTGCCGTATTGACACCTAACTCACCACTTTGTAGTCCTGCAAAAGCCGAAGATAAATTCTCAGGCACCGGACGTCCCGCTCTCTGATTCCAAGGACACGCCGGCCCGCTTTTATGAAGAAGTGTGCGTGTAACCAAACTCGATCCGCCCTACGGCGGGGGGCCCGGCGAGGGCTCCAGCGTGACGTAGCTACATCTCTTTGGCTCCGTATGCATCATCCATTTGCGCGCGCATGCCGGCTAGCAAGGTAGGCTGCGCTGCGTGGGTGCCCTTCCTCTCGAAGCTTCCTTTGCCCGGCTTTTACGACAGGCCATACAGGACAGATGACGTCCAGGTTGTACCAGTGGTGGTTAACGCCTGGCATGAGTATGGGGCTAAAGTGCGTGGCTTAGGGTCACAGGGCGTAGTCCTCTAAGGACTTGCACTCGTGATGTAAGGGTTCTGGAGAATCGTATTTTGCCCTGTCAGAGGAATGCGGAAGCACCTAGACGTCTCTTGGCTGCCATCCTTTCTTCTGGCGACCCTTACCCAAACTCAGTCATACTTCCACAGCTGGCACCAACGGCATCTCACAGGGACAGCCTGGAGCCAGGCATTAGTGAGATTTGCATATTTGATAGTGACCTTGTTCTTGTTTCACCTCGGAGCTTGTTACTTTAAAGTCATTTTCCAAATCTCTCCTTGGTAGAGCCCCAGAGGGAGGTACTGGCCTGCTTGGGGTTGCTTGTTGGGTTTTTCTTGGTTTTTTTTGTTGTTGTTGTTGCCAAATCCCTCTCCCTGTTCAAATGCTTAAAAAGAAATGTGAAGAGTGCAGACAGCATCTGAGAAGAAACTTTTCTAAAGGATTATGGAGAAGACTAGGGGGCGCAAGTGGTTACAAGCACTCACTGCTAAGTGAAGCCGATTTCCAACCTTCCAAACATGGGCAGTTGTGAAAATCCTAAGGGACGTTTTAGTTTTCCTTTAGTGTTGCTATGAGTTGGAATTTGTTTTTAATTCCCCCCCCCTCCATCCTTTCTCATGAAGGTAAAACCCAGTTCCCAGAGTGGTTTCTAAGCCTTAGCGATTCTCCATCAAGTTTCCAAGCTTGTAAATCTTTTAAGAGACTTTTCAGGGTATATTCCCAGTAGTGGAATTGCTGGGTCAAATGGTATCTCTATTTGCAACTTTTTGAGAAAGCGCCATACTGCTTTCCACAGGGGTTGC
>NW_006400155.1:1384100-1384628 GCF_000299155.1 Elephantulus edwardii
AGGGCTGCATGGTGGAGGGGACCTGGGGGAGTGTTTGTAAAACAATGAAAGAATCTTTTCTTTTACTTTTCCATAAAAAAAAAAAAAAAGACTTTTCATCTATCTCCCACCTGTTAACAACACAGCACTTAACTACACGATAGCAGCTTAACCTAGCTAAAGGTACTGTTGAGGTAAGCTAATGCAGCTGGGTCATAGTAAACTCAATTCAAGTTTGATTATCAGTAGCTAGTTGCTGAAAGCAACTCAGAGCTCTTGTGTATCAAGAGTACAAATGTAGTCTATAAGATTTTCTTTGACTGTTTTGGAATCAGAAGTAAAAGCCAGACCAGTCTTCAGCCATCTCTGGGTTTCACATCTTCCAGTCATATTTTTCCTCCCAAAGTAGCTTGCAATTCCAGCTGGAATAGGCTATAATTGTTCCTCAGGACACTCTCGCGCTGCAGCCGCAGCCGCCTGCAGGCCCCGCGTCGCCTCCGGAGTCCATGGCCGGGACGCGCTGGGTGCTCGGAGCGCGGCTCCGGGGCT
>NW_006400155.1:1386426-1392537 GCF_000299155.1 Elephantulus edwardii
TTGTTCGGTGCTATGAAGTTGACTGTGACTCTAGTCTGTAGTTAGTTACAACCAACATTCATAGCCATCCTGTGAACAACAGGTCAGAACCTTGCCCTATTGTGTACCATCATCATGATCCCTGGCATGCTCAAGCCATTGTTGTAGTCACGATGTCAATCTATCTGGTTTAGCATCTTGCTTTCTTAGTCCTGCCAGTTACCAGTGTCTCCCTCAGGTCCCCAATCAAATTTGAACAAAGGGCTCTAGCTGTAGGGGCAGCAGTTCCAAGTCATCTCTGTCTCATGTCAATTTCTGGTTCTCCACTTGGGCTGTTTTTGCTTTGGTGTGGATCTTACTCTGAAATCTCTGGCCTCAAAGGATGCACGGTGTATTCTCTGCTACTTTCCTGCTAGTAGTGAGATTCCCAAACTGGTGCTGAACCGAGGGAGAATGGCAAAACTGGCCAGTCTCCTCATGGATAGATTATGTACCCTATTTGTGTGTTTCCGCCCAGCCATAAGGTAAATGTTGAAAGCAATGGCCTACTAGAGTCCTTTTGTACTATAAACCCGCTATACAATATGCTTATGGGAAATATGTGGCTAAGCCAAACCCCCAGAATTAAAAATGTACTTTTATTTAGTCAACTCAGGCACATAGAGGCCTTGTAGGATAAAGTGAACTGACTCTAAAATTTTTTAAGCTGTACATTCCGAAATAACTTGCCTACAGAAACCCTATGAACTTGGAGAAATGATTAAAGTTATACAAGTGTTCAGGTCTTTAATTCATAGGATCGCGATGAGTTAGTTGCCTACGACTTGACAGCACTTAGCAATAACAAGTTTGGGGTGTTTTTTTTTTCCTTTTTTTCCCAACTTCTTGGAGCAGCTAGTGGGTTTGAACCCCTGCTCTTTGGGATCAGGCCATGTCAGTTCATTGCCATCGAGTTGGAACTGACTCATAGCTGACCCCTGGGTCTCTGAAGCCTTAAATCAGAAGGGTGGAGATTGCCTTTCTCTCCGAAGGAGTAATTGGGGGAGTCAAACCACTAGAGAGACTTAGCCTTTGGGTTAACAGTACAACTTTGTACTCAGTCTATGCTACCAGAGCTTCTTGGTCTTACTGTTGGAAGTCCAATATTTAACTCATTTTTTTGGTGAAGACTCCTTGAATAAGCCAAAAAATTTATTTCTATGAGATAGTGCCTTATCCAATGCTGCTGTAACAGATACCCCAAGTGGGGATGGCTTTAAATTTGTTTTCTTACTGTTTAGGAAATTAGAAAATCAAATTCAGGGTGCTGGATGTGGAGGAAGGTCTTTATCTCTCTGTGTCTTCTGATTCTTTGAGTTTCCCATCACAGAATCAATGTGCAAAGAAAGCATCCTACCCTACAGCACTTCTGTCTTGATGGTACTGTCTTCTCTGTTGGCTTTCTTAATTTTCTCTCTTGTGAGAGAAAGGCCACACACCAGGAAAATTACATCACACCAGGGCTGTGGGAGAGGTAAGGGGATTGAATCTCACTGTTAAATCTATAGCAGCTGACCACAACAAAATAAAGGTAAACAACCCAATTGAAAAATGGGCACAGGATTTGCACAGACAATTCACCAAAGAAGACGTTTCAGATGGCAAACAAACATAGGAGGAAATGTTCAAAATCCCTAGCTCTAAGAGAGATGCAAATCAAAACAACTATGAGATATCATCTCACCCCAGTAATCATAGCAAAATTTAACAGAACAGCAAGCAACAAATGCTGGTGAGGTTGTGGAGAAACTGGAACCCTTATTCATGATTGGTGGGAGAGTAAAATGGTGCAACCACTATGGAAGGCAGTATGGTGCTTTCTCAAAAAGTTGCAAATAGAAATATCATTTGACCCAGCAATTCCACTTCTGGGAATATATACCCTAAAGAAACCATAATAGCCACTCAAGCAGATATATCCACACCCATGTTTATCATGGCTTTGTTCATGATAGAAAAGAGTTGGAAACAACCTAAATGGCCATCAACAAATGATGACTGGATATAGAAGGTGTGATATATTCATACAATGGAATACTATGCTGCTTTGAAAAATAAGGAACTCATGCAATATTATTCAAAATGGGTGACCCTAAAAAAAAAAAAATGGGTGACCCTGGAGGACATTATGCTGAGTGAAATATCTCAGTCGCAAAAGGACAAATACTGAACAGTGCCACTGTTGTAAAACGGGACTGGCATCGGGGACTGAGAAAGATGGGATAAATTATGCATACTGCATTGAAATAGATGAGAGAGAACTGTTTGAAAGGGTATATTATTAGGTATTAGTGTCATAACAGAAATCCAGAACAAAGGCTGCATAGTGGAGTGGACTTGGGGAGGGATTGTATAATAATTAAAGATTTTTTTTTTTAACAGTGAAAGAATTTTACTTTTCAAAGAGAAGAGTCAACGGGGGTGAGGGGTGGGCAGGGAGAAAAGTGCAACAATGAATGAATGGAAATCCAAAGTCTCTGTAAACTTTCATTAAAATTAATAATAAAGGGGGGAAGAAAAAAAATCTATAGCAGCTGTTTGCTGTTTGCCTTATCTGATCTTGTGTCTCTTACTACCATTGAGTCAGAACCCACTTATGGGTGACTGTTGGGTTTCCCAAGACTGTAAATTCCATCAGGGAGACTTCATTTTTCTCCTATGGAATGAGTTGCTGATTTCAACAGCCAGAGAGGCATGACCTTTGGGATAACCTGAACTCTTCGTGGGGGATCATTACATAACTTCCACATTACATCATTATATACATGTGTTTGGGGGAGATATAGTTCAGTCTATGGTAAATGTTCTGGGAATAATGACCCCTTAAAAGCCCTTAATGATCTTGTATACCATAGAGTCAGAACTGACTCAGAGCTGACCCTCCAGCTGGTTTTCAGAGATAGTAAATTACACAGGAGGAGGTTGCACATCTTTTCCCTTCAGAGCAGCTGGTGGATTGAAATCCATTAAATAGTAGCACTATCTCCCTCCTTCATCCCAGAGATGTGGTTTTGACTTTATTTTTTTTATCTGGGAGAAAGTTTACTAGCTACTACTGGACCTTTCCTACTTCACGAATTAGGAAGGCAAAACAAGTTGTTTGAGTAATCTTTTCCCCCCACCATGTCTGAGTTGCAGAAGTCCAATGCCTATAAAAGTGTTCCAGCACCCACTACCCGATAGTCACTGATTCTGTATAGGGTAGATTTTACACCTTTCATTTGTGTAATTGGCTATTGATTTCACTTTAATGCATATGAAATTATTATGTTAACACATATGGACAGAGAATTGTTTTTACTGTTCTAGAGATTTTATAGCCATTTACATATTATTGATTAGATAGCATTTACTCTTAAACATATGTATTTTGTCACAATGCAAGTATCATTTTATTGTTATGTAGCCCCAAGGTGTGCTTTAGTAAGAACTAGGCTAGGATTAAGGAGACTAGTTTGTTGACTGTGATGCTTATGGACACTTATGTTTGAGGCTGGTAAGCTTTTATGCATAAATATTTTCTTTTTGGCAAAATGTTCATGGTAACACGTCTTTATGTTTTGTAATTTAGTCATTTTATTTTGAGGGAAAGTTGTAAGAAATAATACATCCTGTGAACTTTTTGCCCAGTTTCCCACAATGTTAGCATCTTGCAACATGATAGTTACCAGGATCTAAATAAAAGCCTAAACTCATTGCGGTAATGTTGATTTTTAGATATGTGACACCCAACTGCTAACTGAAAAGTTAGAGATTTGATCCTATGAACCACTTCCCAGGAAAAAAGCTTTGACAGTCTCTCCTGTAGAGGAATTTTTTTTTCTTTTCAACTGTCTCTCCACCACCATCACCAGAGTCTCACCACTAGGGTCTCACTCTTAGCAAGACCTTGCTCCAGTCTGCCTCAAGTCTTGCTCACCTGTAGAGACTACAGCCAAGCACACGTTAGGACTCAGTGCTAGTCTGTCATGGAGGTGTGCTGAGTTGGCTGTGACTTGGTACAACAGTAGGTATGGAGAGCATAGTGACAGCTCATGGGGGTTGTGGTTTTGGTTTTTAAATAATTTATACTATTTTTGTTGTTGACCATATACCATAGCACAGCATATACAGTTCAATAATTTCTTGAGTTGTCCTACCATTCTCACTTTGTTTTTTTCAGCTGCTCTTCTCTCATTAACAAAACTCACTCCATCCTGTAGCAGAGCAACATTACAATCTGCTTAATTAAAGTAATTACATTCTACTGAGGGATAGAGACAGTCTGGGGTGGGGGGGACTGCCATTGTCACAGAAGTGAAAGTGGTCACTTTGCTGAATCACAAAATAGGACGCACTGTTATACCACTGAACGGGGGAACTAAAGATTATAAAAGGCCATTCAGGGAGTTAAATATGGGTGTCTCTGGCTGAGGTGACTCGAGTGTCCTTACTTGATAATTCTACCATAGGTTTGGGAGGGACAATTAACTTACTTCTTTCTATATTTGAGTGAGTTCTTTCAAAAGTAGAACTACTTGCACAACAGTAACTAAGTTTAAGCCCAACTATGAGTTTTCCTTTATCTTAAGCTTAAGCTTAAGTACGAGTTTTCCTTTATATTCCATTCCTGTGCCTCATGTTTCTCATCCTATTCTACCAGGATCTTTAAAATGTATGAGCCCATAACTACTGTGAGGTTAAGCTTGGGATGACAAAGCAAAAGAAAATAAAATTGGAAATGTTCCCCCCCACACACCCTAACTGAAAATCTAGAGAGGGTGGAGAGAAAAACTTGGTAACATTCTCTGGCTTGTTTAGGTTAAAACACAGCCCTCCCTGTGAGCCTCCACACCCTGCCCACTAGTTACTGTTGTCAATACAGCTGCTGCTCTTAGTGGTTACTACAGCAGGCAGGGCAGGGGGAGTCAGTGCAAAGGGAACACTAAAGCCACTGGACAGGAACATGCCTTTTCTGTTGAAGGCCAGTCTGTGCAAGGTGACAGTGAGATGGGCGAGTGGCCCTCTCTAGCTGCCAGAAGCCTTGAGTCCCACATTGCATTGAAAAACCATGACAGCAGGCAACCATTTGCTAGATAGTCCCTCATTGACCCCAGGAGAATATGGTGACTCTCCAGTCCCTACACCACGAAGTAGCAGTGCAGCTTCCATGGCAGAGGAGGAAGCATCTGCCGTCAGCACAGCAGCAGCCGCAGTTCACAAAATTTCGCAGAGGCATGGATGAGAAGGAGTTTACAGTTCAGATCAAAGATGAGGAAGGACTGAAGTTAACATTTCAGAAGCACAAGTTGATGGCGAATGGAATAATGGGAGATGGCCATCCACTCTTTCATAAGAAGAAGGGGAACAGAAAGAAGTTAGTCAAGCTGGAGGGGGAGTGCATGGAAGAGCCTAATCACCTTGATGTGGACCTGGACACCCGGATCCCTGTCACCAATAAGGTGGATGGTACTTTGCTGGTGGGTGAGGATGCCCCTCACCGGGCTGAACTGGAGATTTGGTTACAGGGTCATCCAGAGTTCGCTGTCGATCCCCGATTCTTAGCACATATGGAAGATCGCAGAAAACAGAAGTGGCAGAGATGTAAAAAAAAATAATAATAAGGCAGAATTAAACTGTTTGGGAATGGAACCTGTACAGAGATCTAACTCAAGGAACAGAAAAAAGGGTCACCATCCTGACACTGTGTTCAACTGGGTTTTGCCAGGGCCTGTTGCACCAGAGAGCAGCAAGAAGTGATCCCGTAGGATGCGACCAGACCTTTCTAAGATGATGGCCCTGATGCAGGGTGGAGGCACTGGGTCCCTCTCTCTGTATAACACCTTCCACCACAGCAGTAGTAGCCTGCAGCCCGTGTCATCTCTAGGTCACAGCAGCGCTACTTCTGCATCTTTGCCTTTTATGCCATTTGTAATGGGTGGTGCAGCATCATCCCCTCATGTAGACTCCAGCACCATGCTTCATCACCACCACCACCACCCCCACCCCCACCATCTCCACCATCACCATCCAGGCCTGAGAGCCACTGGCTACCCTTCTTCACCAGCGACCACCACCTCTGGCACTGCCTTGCGGTTGCCACCACTGCAACCT
>NW_006400155.1:1392792-1394271 GCF_000299155.1 Elephantulus edwardii
GGCAGGGGCAATGTGGGGAGATGCAGGACTACAGGAGGTGAAAAGGAAAAGAAATTAACTTGTACCTGATTGCTCCCAAATTTGAGAGGATTGGGTGGGCAGGGGAACTCCTAAAATAATACATGAGCACTTCCTCATTTTGGGGGAAGGAAAGGAGACTAGAGCAGCTGGTGTGTTCACCCCTCCCTAGACACCACCATTAACCACAGACTGTGTAGCACTGGCCCTCGCCTCTGGCAGAGCCAGTTTCTGGCCGAACTGTGGACACAGCTGGAGGGTCACGAACTGTTCCCTTCCTTCCCCTTGGCATTAATAAATTCAAGTTAATCCTTTTTTTAAAAAAAAAAAGAAAAACCATGACAGAAGGAAATTTAAAATTCAGACAAAACTCCCTACCAACCTGTGCATAGTAGGGGAGAAACACATTTACTGCTGTTGCTGTGGTTTTATGGCATCTAATGGACCATGACTTATAGGGACCCTATGAACAATGGTTCTGAACTTTGCCCTATCTTGAGCATTGCAAGGTCTCTTAGCTCTCTAGGCAGGAATAAGGTCAGAGGTCACATAATAGAGTTTTCAACAATGGTCTATTCATTGCAAATACCATTTTAAAATAAACATGGTGTTTGACTGACTGATTGAATACATAAGAATTAAATTGATGGCATCAGTAGAAAGACCAATATTGTTGGTCAAAACAAGGCCAGGGCCCAATTCTGGAACAGACCATCAGTTCCTCATATGCAAGCTCACATTGAAACTGAAGAAAATTACAAGTTCACAAGAACCATGAGATGACATGGAATTTATCCCACCTGAATGTAAAAAAACATCTAGGGAATACATTTGATACATTGAATGCTAACGACCAAAATGACCAGTGGAGTTGTGTGAGTGAGAAGACATCAAGGACATCAGGCATGAAGAAAAGAATAGGTCAGTAAAAAGGCAGCAAAGAAAGGACTCGAATAGGTCTCTGAAGAGACTCTTCAAGTAGATCATACTAGAAAAATGAAAACAAAATGAAGAAATAAGGAAGAGAGCTGGACAAAAGATTTCAAAAGCAGCTTGAGAAGACAAAGCAAATTAGAGTAGTGCAACATGCAAAGAGGTGAACAAATTCAAGTTTGTGTTCCAATGCTGAAGGAATCTCAAGGCAAAATACTGAATGATACAGGCTGTATCAACAGAAGATGAAAGGAATACACAGAGTCACTGTACCAAAAAGAATGATAGACACTGAATAATTTCAGGAAGTAGCAAATGATCAATAACCAATGGTACTGAAGGAAGAAGTCAAAACTGGACTGAAGACCGCAGCGCGAGAGCGAGGCCCCCAGACGGGAGAACGCTGCTGCCAGATGGGAGAACGCCGCTGCCAGTCGGGGTTCCACCGCGAGAGGGACCTGGAAGAGACCCGGGAAGAACAACAGCCAGCCACCTACCACGGAACTCCAGAGGAGCGAAGACTGTGAG
>NW_006400156.1:0-2936 GCF_000299155.1 Elephantulus edwardii
AAACACGTCGACTGCTGACATTTTTTTCCTTTTGACCAGTGTCTCTTAAGTTTAGTTGTACTGTCTCCAAGGGAAGGTGACCTGTCCTGTAGAACTCCTGTGTAGATTATGTTTTCCTTTCTGCGGCCCAAGGGCCCGCCGGTTTTTTCTGTGTACCTTTGAAAGATGCCTCTTCGTTATTGTCTGAGGTAACTTCCCCCTGTGCGCCACTTCCAAGCTTCCCTTCCGTCCAGGAGCTCGTTCTCACTGTCCTCAAGGGCCTTTTGAGTCAATTGGTAGCTTATTAATTCCTGGAGCCTTGTGTTTTGCCAATGCCTTCAATGCAGATTCCACTTCCTCCTTTATTACCATTGTCTCCTGTTTATATTGTACTTCCTGAAATCCTTCAGTGTGAATCAGTTATTTTTGGTATAGTGATTTTATGTATTCCCTCTGTCTTTGATGTTTTCTGGGTCATTCAATATCTTGCCCATAACATCTTTCAGTATCACAAATGAGGTTAAATTTGTTTTTCAGTTCTCTCCTCTTGAGAAATGTAGAGCAGTTTCTTACCTTTTTATTCTCCAATTCCAGCTCTCTCCACATTCCATTATAATATTTTGCTTTGTCCTTTCTACCTATCCTTCTAAATCTTATGTTCAGCTCTTTTACTTCTGCATGTTTTCTCTTTGTTTTGGCTTTTTGATGCTTTAGTACTGGTTTCAGAGTAATTAATGCTACAGATGCAAAAAGCCTTAGCAAGGTCCTGGCCAATAGAATCCAACAGTTGTAGTTGGTAGGTGGGGTCAAGTTGATTACAACTCATAACAATCCTATGAACAACAGTTCTGAACCCTCTCCTATCCTATGCCATTTTCATCATCTCTGACATCATTGAATCAATTGCTGTAGTCAATGTGCCAACCTATTTCTTTGAAGATTTTTCTCTTTTTTGTTGATCCTCCACCTTGTCAACCATGAAACTACTTTGCAAGGAACTGTCTCTCCTAACAACACACCCAAACTACAGAATCCAAACCACTGAGGAGCCCTCTGGTTACACTCTCTTCTGGACTCATATATCTTCTCTTTTGGAAATCCGTGGGATCTTCAGTATTCTTTTCTCACTTCAGAATTCGAAGACATTAATTTCCTTCTTTGTTGTCCCTATTCATTCCTCACGTCTCAGAAGCTTAGCAAGTTATTGAAAAGATGTTGGCCTGAATCAAGTGCATCTTAGTCTTTAAACTGATATCATTGTTCTTTAGTATTTTGAATAAAAGCTTGACAGAAGCCTTTGACAATACTTCTTTTGATTTCTTGGCTCCTGGTACCAAGAGTGGTGTTTTTAAATGAAATAAGATGAAATCTTTGACAATTTGAATCTATCATGATATTTTCTATTGGGCTAGTAGTAAGGATTTTTGTTTTGATGTGATCTAGATTATAATCTTTGACCTTCTGCAGCAAGAACGTCAATGCGTCTTTGTTTCAGCAAGGAAGATTGTGTCACCTTCATAACACAGGTTGTCAATTTGTTTTCTTCAGGTCCTGGTGCCACATTCTACATAGAATCTAGCTTCTAGAATAAATTGCTCAGAAAGTAGGTTAAAAAGGTACATAGAAAGAAATAGCCCTGGTGTAAACCTTTAAGTGGCTTTTTAAAAATACGGTAACACCATATAGATTAATATGTTAATGAATATGACATTGTATGTGACCCTTTTAAAAGTATTTACCGTTTTATGTGATGCTAATTTTCTTTCTCCAAATGGATGCTCTAATAGGTTTGAAAAGATATGTGAAAATACATTAAAATCTTTGAGTTATGTGTTTATAATAAGCTGTGTTGTTGTTGTTATGTGCCATCGAGTCGCTTGCGACTCATAGCGACCCTATGTACAACAGCCCTAAACTCTGCTCTGTCCTGTGCCAATCGCACTGTCTCCGACACTCCCATCCCGATTATCCCAGTCACTGAATCAATCCACCTCATAGAGGGCCTTCCCCTCCTGCGCCGTCCCTCCACCCTCCCAAGCACGATGTCCTTCTCCAAGGACTGGTCTCTCTTCACAACATGTCCAAAGTATGTTAGACAGAGCCTCAGAATCCTTGCCTCCAAGGAGCCACCCAGTTTAACCCTTTCCAGGAAGAATCTGTTTTCCTAGAAGTCCACGGTATTCTCAATACTCTTCTCGAGCACCACAACTCAAAGGCATCAATTCTCCTTCTGTCCTCTTTGGTCATTGTCCAACTTATTTACATTTACATTCAGGAGATAATACACTAGATTTCTACATTAGATCAGTTATTTATTTTCTCTGGTAAATTCAAGAAAACAAAAATTCTCACCACTGGGCCAATTAGCAGCATCATGATAGATGGTGCAAAAATTGAGATTGTTAAAGCTTTAGTCTGCTTGGCTTCACAATCAACACTCTTGACACCAGCAGCCATGAAATTAAAAGACCTATTGCATTGTGAAAATCTGCTGTCAGAGACCTCTCCAAAGTACTGAAGAACAACAATGTCAGTTTGGACACTAAGGTACGCCTGATACAGGCAATGGTCTTTGACACCATTTGCTATGCATCAGAGAGCTGGACAAATGACTAGGGATGATAGAAGGAGAATTGATGCCTTTAAGCAGTGGTGTTGGAGAAGAGTATTGAGGGTACCATGGACTGCTAAGAAAATGAACAGGTTTGTCCTTGAGAGGGTGAAGCCAGGCTGCCCCTTGGAGGCAAAGATTCTAAAGCTTCATTTGACATACTTTAGACATGTTTCAAGGAGGGACCAGTCCTTGGAGAGGGACGTCATGCTTGGGAAGGTGGAGGGACCTACCACTCAGGAGAGGAAGACTGTCGATGAGATGGATTAATTCAGTGACTTGGGTAATAATGGTGATAGATGTGTCAGAGACAATGAGATTGTCACAGGATAGAGCAGAGTTTAGG
>NW_006400156.1:3776-6590 GCF_000299155.1 Elephantulus edwardii
CCTCCTCAGTTTCAGCAAGCAGGGTTGTGTCATCCGTATAACGCAGATTGTTGATAAATCGTCCACCAATCCTGACCCCACATTTCTCCTCATAGAAATTGGTGGACGATTGGTGGACGATTAATGGTACATAGTAACTATAGACATTTTAATTCTCTGTTTTCTAAGACCTCTTAAACTCTTAAATATAAACTCTCTTATATAGGCATTTAACAACAATTACAACAACATAAAACCCCACAAAAAACAAATAATAAACAAATTAATTTACTGACTTCCTAATTCCTGATAGGACTGAACACTTTATCAGTTTTATATAAGGTATATGCTGAATTGTCTCCACATGATTGATGAAAATTCACTTAGTCTTTCCATGTACCAACTATATTGGGGACGGGGGATATGTATGATTGCTAGACTGCCAAAAAGTAGCAAACAGTTTCTAACTAATAAAAGAATTGAAGCCAGGTAGCTATAGTGGATGTGGATATTTTCTGCATATATTTATCTATATTTATATTTTTTGGCTCTATGGCTTACCTAGCAAGATAAATACTTATTATCAGACATTGCTAAAATTTTTGAAATAGCATAGTGTCATTTATCTGAAATAAATAATAAGTAATAACAAATATCTATCTGAAAATGTTAGATTTTTCTATGTCATATATTTTTGCAAAATTATCTTCCATAAAATATAATGGTATTGTAACTAAGATATTTAATGAAGAACATTAACTTTGTTCCTTAACTTTATGACGGTAATGTTCTAATTTAGAACTAAGGACATGCTCAGTTGAGTTACAAAGAATCTATTGAAGAAATAAGTGGCCCATATCCCATTTTCTTTTAACTGAAAATGAATTTTGGTTCAGTACCTTCTTTTATTTCCACCATAGGGAAAATACTATCTCTCTCTAGTGAGAAATATGTTCTAATTTTTTGGATCCCCAGGGTTCTATGGAAAATTCATCCCTTTAAGTCAAAGACTGGCCCAATTAGAATATGAAAGTGATTAATTCACTTACTATTTGAAGGATGTAAAACTGGGTTATTATAACCATAACGGCATTCAAAGATATGCACCAATTCTACACCTCACAGCATATCAGGTATAGAACATTCAAAACAAACTATATCATGTATAGAATATTCAAAATAATATTGTATTAATTGTATTTTATTTTTATCCTTGGGCACCTTACATTCCTTAGATCTCAAGCTGAGATAGGAATATAAATACTTTTAGAAATTTCTGACTAATGTCTTAATTTTCTAACAACGGAATTTGTATCTTTTGTAGTACAAATATTTTTATAATCATTACTTAAAGGTATAAATTTAGCATTCTAGATTGATACCTTGTTAAATTTCTGTAAACTTTGAAATTCTGTTAAAATTATGATTCATTTTAAAAAATATTTCTACTTCAACAACTTTACAAGGTTTTAAATTTTTTTTTATTTTAAAATGTACAGTAAATACTTACTGCTACTTTGATAGCTGTTAACAATTTTTCAGAATATGAAAAATTGTACTCTGTTGTACATAATTTTTTAAGAATATGATTTTACGAATGCAGGCTTACCTCATTCTAATGTGTTTCATTTTATCACACGGCATAGATACTCCATTTTTCACATATTCACAGTTCATGGCAACTCTGAATCAAGTCAGTCAAATGCATTTGAGAGACTGTCAATGGAAGAATTTTTAACTTTGAGTTATGTTGTTGGTAAGGAATATTGATTATACCATGAAAACAAACAAAGTTGACTTGGAGTAAAAACTAAACCTTATTGCCATTGAGTTTTTACTGACTCCTAGCTGACCATCCAGCAGCTTTTTGGAGGCTGTAAATTGCATGATGCTTTGCCTGTCTTTCTCAATTGGAGTACCTGGAACCGCAAGAGAGATGACACCAGTGTGTTAACAGTGCAAGTCCGTACATGTGATGACACCAGTGCTCCCTTGGAAATTATTGTTATTGAATAAACAATGAATCTGAACCATGTTCTATCTTGTAAAATCCTCATCATTTCCAACATACTTGATGCCATTTTTATGGTCACAGCATCAATCCATCCTATTGTTGAGAGTCTGCCTTTCTTTTACTGACCCTTCATCTTTCAAACACAATGGTGTTTTGCAAGGAAGTCTCCTTCTAACAATATGTCCAAAATATGTGAAGACAACTGACAAAAAAGATAAGTTTTTATTTATTTATTTATGTTTCATGTGGAGAAAGTACAAGCAAGGTACTCCTTTAAAGTGTATATAGTGAAGCCGTTGTTTCCTCCCTTGGAAGTAGAACAGCCATACTGTTTCTAACAAGTAAGGATGATAAGACTATGTAATGAACTTTGCATATGCTATAAGGATGAACCAGACCCCTGAATACAAATATGCAGTTTAAAGTAGATTCAGTTCATAAGAGGAAAAATGGATTGACAGTGCGTAATATTAGGCTTAATTATAGCAACTACAGTGTGGATGGCACTTGAGTAGGCAGTGTTTTGTTTTGATTAGTGTGAGTTGGAACTGATTTGATGATACTTAATGACAAAGTGAAATATGATTTGTGTTCTTATTATGATAGCATCTTTATCAGTTTTATTATCTGAGCATGTGCATTTATGAATAACATGGAATTTTAAAAGGGATTTTAAAACTTTCAGTCACTATTTCCTTTTATTTTAAAAATCAGCAAGTATTTGAAATAATGAAAGAATGTCCTTTATTTTAGTGTAATGTTGTTGCTGATTCAGAGAAGTAAAGAAATTTTATAAATTAATTTTTATTCATCTAATTACC
>NW_006400156.1:6863-15547 GCF_000299155.1 Elephantulus edwardii
AGCTACACTGTAATCCTGAAGACATGTGATTTGAATCTATCAGCTTCTGCATGGGAGAAGGACAGACAATCTACTCTCATGTGATTATCTGCATCTATAAACCTGCTAGAGGGAGGGTCAGCTATTGGTCGGTTCCTACTTGACGGTACACAAAAACAAATGCATAAATCCAATATACATTAATAAAATGTAACTTTTAATTTTTACCAAATGCAATATTACTTTCCCAGAAGATATGTTTTATTTAACACTTTTATAGAGTTAATAAGTCTTAGGAAGTTTAGATTATTAAAATAAATCTAATATGTGTCGGATAATTTTCAGCAAGGAATTGCTGTATATCCATTACTTTTCTTCTCTGATGTAAATTATTGTCCTAAATTGACTTCTCAATTTATATTAGATTTCTATAATGTTTCCTAACTGGTTGCCAATTGAAAGAGTCTAGTTCTTTTTAGTTCTAATTGTATAATTTCAATGTTCTCTTCTAAACTCACACATACATATAAATAGTGGCTCCATATTTTTCACTAGTCAAACTTTAAGCTTTTATATGTTAATTTCAAAGCCTTCCACTTTTATGCTCATAATGAACTGCTCAGAGTACTAATATATTCTCTTAATCTGTTTTACCTATTCCCAAATTTTCTTTCTCTACTAGTCATTACCTGTAATCATAAATCTTCCTAAATTGTCTCTATAGAAACTATTCTTTAATTGTCTTATTTATTAAATGTTTATAAGACTCGTAGTATTCTTATTTTTTTACTGGAAATGTATTTGCACAGGTATCCTGTAAAAATATTTCAAACTGCAGGTAGGTTTTTCTTTCAAGTTCTCTTTCCTCCAGCAACTGTCCTCAAAAGGAATGCATCATATGATTTAAAACAGAATCTCCAGTATTGACAACTACTTTAATAGTTTTGTAATTATCTTCTTTCTAAATGTTGTTTTTATCTATCAATATCTATGTTTCTAAATTTATTCTACACTATATATAATTTCAGTTAGAAATTATTGCTTTTTAATAGTAAGCTTAAGAACATTTAATATAGCTTTTCTTCTTTGGCAGCTTAATAGTAGCTTTGTAAGAAGGAAATTCTATGTTCTGGGTAAAATTTTATTGATATTACCATCACTATATCAATTTAAGTTTTTGAATTACAACTAATCAGTTGTATAGATAGCAGTAAAGTGAGTTTTCTTTATGCCCGTATCTTAGCACAAGTTTCATATAAGCAAACATGCCTTTGTGATTCAGATTGTTACGTCTATACTGAATGTACTGAACAATGACATTTATTTTAAAAAAACACAATTGTACACATGCATTCTGTATATTTCTGCTTGTTACATATATGATGAAAGTAACGTGATTCTTATAAAATTCAGATGGGCTTCATCTATCTTACTAATATGTATATCCCAGTTGTTTGAATTGTTATATACAAGTATATGCACATTCACTCATGTACATACAAATATTAAGGCGTTTATGGGTGGCATAAATGGTTAAGCATTCAAATACTAGAAGAGGGGCTGGGAATGTAATTCAAATTTATTACTTCAGGAGACAGGGCTGGTGATATGCTTCTGAAAACAGCCTTGAAATCTTTATGTAGAGTAGTTATTCTGTTCTACAAACATTAGTAGCTATGAGTAATAGTCAACTCAATTGCAAGTATCAACATTGTGTGAAATTCAAAGAAAATATTAAATTTGTTGGCATTTATGTTAGTAACCAGTACATTTATCATTTTATATACATACAAAATTTGGAGAAGGAAGCATATATCAAACATGAGAAATATGCTTCAGAATTAGAAAGGTTGTGATTTTCTGCAAAAAGTATATGTATACATTCTTTCTTTTAATAAATATTGATTGGCCATCATTTTTGTGTCAAACATTCTAATTGCTTTTTATAAGACATGCAATAGCTATTTTTAATTTAAAAGAATTGTTTACATTGTGACTTTTTTTAATTGAAAATAATATTTTTAAACTCTCCGAAACTTCAAAAATGTATTTTTGTTTAACCAGAGTGCTGTCCTAGACCCATTACTTGCATAAGAGTTTATCTCTGACATTGTGGGAAGGAGGTTAATTGTAATTGTACAGTTACCTACACTATCCTATAATTTGAAGTGGAGTCCTTCTGCTGTGTCTGGCTCAACACTATATTATTTCCAGGCATTAGTGCCAGGATGCTCTTTAAATCTGCTATGGAACTGGGGTGAAAGTGATTTACGTGCTCGATTTAGTGCTCTCCTCTTCTGTCTGCTTCAGGCCACTTTTTCAGGAACAGCAGAATGTGAACAGAATTAAAATTTAGATGCTACAAAGATGGTTTTAAAAAGAAACTAAAATAAATGAAACGAAAAAAAAATAAAGCAATTCCTTGTCTTTCTTGTTGGTATGTAAATAAATAGGTACTCCAAAGTACTTATTTCTCTCTTGGCACTCTGAAATGTACATAAAAAGGTAGATTTTAATGGATGAGTGTCTTTAGATAGTGACTTCTCTACAGATATTTTAAGCAACTGGGGAAGCAAAAGACTTTTCCTGAAAGGATTAGACAAGATTTACTATGAATGTACAAAATATGATTTAATAGAAACATGCAACTTTTAAAGAGTTATCTTTTTATTATTGCATAAATTAATAACAAATTTAATAGACATTGTTTCTAATTTATTTTATTATGTATTCAGAGCCCTTGAGCTTCAGTGGCTAAGTGTGTGAGTGCTGAGAAATCTGTAGTTGGAACCTGTTAGCCACTCGATGAAGAAAGATGTGGAAATCTGTTTGCTTAAAGATTGCATCTTTGAAAACCCTATGAGGAAATTTTACTCAGTTTGTAAGGTTGGTGTGAGTCTGAATCAACTCTATGAACAGAACAACAAAAAGTTCTATTAACTCATTCACTTATTGTCATCTAGTCTAAGCCAATTTATAACTGGCCCTGGAAGGCTTTTGGAGGATTTAAATTGCATAGGAGGAACTTGCTCATTTTGTTCTGGTGGCTTAGTGGTAAGGAATTGTGTTATCAACTCAAAGGCAGGCAGTTCAAATTCACCACTTGCTTTTATGAGAGAAAAGATGGACAGTCTTCTCCCATGCAATGCATTTAGTGTTTTTGAAAACTTACAGGGCAATTAGCTATTAGTCAAGTCCAGTTAGCTGGCATATAACCAACTCCCAAAGAGCAAACAAGGACACTATTTTATCTTATCATAACTAGTATTTTATCAATATGTGAGAATTAAAAGACAAGCAACATATTTAAATTCAAGTATGAATTTCATTCTACCAGATGCCAAAACTGCTTTGTTTTTTGAAGAATACCAAAATTTGAAAATTGAATCCCTTTTTTACGATTATATTTTCAAGCCCTCATTTAAAGATTTTTATCTATCATTATGCAAGGATTGGTCTATGGAGCATTTTCCTTCTGACATTTCATGGACAAGTGATTTCATTTCAGTCACCCTCATACCTTAAACCCTTATTTGTACTTAAATACAAAAGAACAGATTTTAATACCTTTATTTACTTATGTATTAAAATTATTAAAGATAATTATCCCAAGAATGTTTTTACCAACGTTACCACTTAGATTTTTAGATCATATCATACAGGAAGACCCCCAATGAGATGAATTAACATGGTAACTTCAGCAGCGGTCTCTTATGTGTCAGAGATGATGAGAATGGTACAGGATAGAACAAGGTTCAACTAGGGTCACAGTGAACCGTATTCAACTCATAGGTACTCAACAATAGCAACATAGAGGATTAATGCTTGAAGATAACAACTTAATTTTTTTAAAAAAAGCAAAATGAATATTTATTTAATGTTGTTTTCTTTTTTGAAAAGTATAGTTGATGCTCCAGCTCCATGCTTTGTCTCAAATTCTCTCACCTGCAATTATACCTTTTGTACTTCATGTTCATGTGTACAATGTTTATGTATTTAATAGAATGTGTGATATTGCTTTGTTGGTTAACAAAATGTTTAAAGTAAAACTGAGACAGATCCTTTATTCCTATGTATTATAAAAAGTATCCCACTTCATTCTCAAAATAGTTCACATTCCAACAATAATAAATATAATCAATCCCCAGTGATGCTTATAAAGTGATAACAATATTTATCAATGAGAAGGAGCTCGGGTAGTGTTGCACTTTATATATTGTACTGAAAATCTAAAGGTCAGTCATTCAAATCTACAAGTTGCTCCATGGGAAAGAGTTGAACAGTCTCCTAATGTGAACATTTACTGCCTCAGAAATCTGATGGATGATCACTATGAATCAGAATTGACTTGACGGCAACGTTTTTTTAAAAAATTGATGATTAAAAATTTATTACATATCAAACACTGAGATTAATACTGACATGATCCATTCTAACATTCCAGTGATACAGATTATATTATTATACTCTATTTTATTCAGTGAAACTGAAGTGAAGAAAAATTAATTTGCCCAACTAACAGGCAGTCAATTAAAGGCAGTCTTTCTCATCCCTTATCTTCAGTGCCTAACATAACAACCAGATTCTTAGAGATTTTCAAAATAACAACTTGATACCTAAAAAAGAGATAGAAGAAGAGATTCTTAAAAGGGGGGGGGACCCTCATGGCTTTTGTTGAAAGAAAGAAGAAGCTGAGTAATCTTTAACTTTTATTATTCTCATACCGTTCTTCAGTATATTCCTGGTTTATTCATACCAGGGGAGCTTGTCTTAGAGAAAATGATGAGTCTGTGTGTTTTTAGTCAGGTCATTGTGTTTTTGTATCTTTATGTTTTTATTTTGAAAAAGTGTGTACTTTTAAATCGAAGCACTTTAATGTAGAAATCACTGCTCTTTAGAGTACAGTAAAAAGCTTTTCAATGGTTCCAATGGGTGTAGTAGGTTACTTAAATGGGCCGCAGATGTGTTTCTGTATAGTTTAAGAGCAGGAAGAGACTTGTAACCAACAGATTGATAGCCACTATAGACTAGAGAAAATATATATTCAATGGAAATGTCCCACCTTACAATATGAAAAACAGTATATATTAATTTTATGATAGAGTTCCAATTTGCCTTTTCTGTCACTATGAGTTGCAAGCGACTCAACGGCACATAACAACAATAACATATTATTATTACTACATAGTCTTTGAATGAAATAATGACTTGTGAATGGATGGATTAATTAAATGATAAAAAGTTGATACTCTCTCGTATCAATGTCTATACCGGGGAATTTAAAAATAAATTCAAACACTGCCTGCCAAATACCACCTTAATATTATAACATTTTCAAGTGATAATATTTTCCCCATCTATCACAATGTTGCTTATTGGTCCAGTGGTGAGGATTTTTGCTTTCTTCTTGTTGAAATGTAATCCATATTGAAGTTTGCAGTCTTTAATTTTCTTCAGTAAGCGGTTTAATCTTCTTTACTTTTTGCCAGCATGGTTGCAGGTAATGTTGAAGGATTGTTGCTGTTGTTGTTATGTGCCATTGAGTTGAAATCCATCTATAACTAACTCTTTGGTGAGTTTTCAAAGGAATTAAATTTCAATGAAGAGATTGCATATATTTGTCCCACAGATCATTTGGTAGATTTGAATTGCCTGCCATTGAATTGGCGGGGCAATTCTTTATCATTAAGCCGTTGTTGTTGTTGTTGTTATGTGCCGTCGAGTCTCTTGAAACTCATAGTGACCCTGTGTACAAAAGCCCTAAACCCTGCTCTATCCTGTGCCAATCGCATTGCCTCTGACACACCCATCCCGATTACCCCAGTCACTGGCTCAATCCACCTCATAGAGGGTCTTCCCCTCCTGCGCTGTCCCTCTACTCTACCCAGTATGATGTCCCTCTCCAAAGACCTGTCTCTCTTTACAACATGTCCAAAGTATGTCAGACGAAGCCCCAGAATCCTTGCCTTCAAGGAGCAGCCTGGTTTAACCCCTCTCTAGAATGAATCTGTTTTTTTCTTGGCAGCCCATGGTACATTCAATACTCTTCTCCAGCACCACAGCTCAAAGGTGTCAATTCTCCTTCTGTCCTCCCTAGTCATTTTCCAACTCTCTGATGCATAACAAGTGATTGCAAAGACCATGGCCTGTATCAGGCAGACCTTAGTCTCCACAGAGACACTGTTATTCTTGAGTACTTTAGAGAGGTCCCTAACAGCAGACTTTCTCATCGTGATGTGTTTTTTTATTTTCTGGCTAGAGCTCCCTTTTGAAGGGTAAGATAGTTTTAAAAACCAAATTCTGGGGCCTCTAATTTATTTTATCAGAAAAACTAGTAGATGTATTATATATACTTGTATACTTACATTTTAGTGATGATATAATCTTCTTTTTTTGATAAATGATGTTGTGAACATTTTAAAAATTTCTACAGTGATAATAGAAGCTACCAGAGAGCTGAATGAATAGAGCTACCAGAGACAATGAATAAGTATGGCAGAGGAAGAATTGATGCTTCTGAGCTTTGGTTATGAAGAAAAATGCTGAATATCCTATGGACTGCAGAAAGAATGAACTGAAATGTCTTGGAGAAGGTGTAGCCAGATTGCTTCTTAGAGGAAAAGATGAAAAACTTTGTCTCACATGTCTTGAGTATGTTGCTAAGATAGGCTATTTCTTTGAGAGAATTTGCTTTGAAAAATGGAGGGTTGGAAAAAGAGAGGAAATCCTTCCATAAGATGAATTGATACAGTGACTGCAGCAATGGGCTCAAGTAGTTATAGACGGTGAGGATGGCATAGGATAGGACTGGATTCATATAGTTTTTTCATACTCAACACGATGGTACCTAACAATAATAACAACAAAACATTATTACTGTTTTAAAACTTTAGAATATGACACTATATAACATTAATGTATTATTAGAAATGATTTCACATCCTAGACCAATGTTGATGTTGTTTGCAACGTTTTAAATCTTTCTATGAGTGAGTGTCCATCTTTGATCTGCCGAGCTGTTTATACATTCCTTCTGTCTCTCTTTCTCTCAATCTCTACTAAATTCCCCTCAAGTCAGACTGGCTTATAAATAGCAAGGGAGGAGTTTCTTCATATTTCTGCGATGGAGCCACTGGTGAATTCACACCACCAGAGAAATGCTTACTTTGGGTTAGCCACGCATTTCCCTGTGAAATGAATCACTAGAACTTGTTTGCATACTCTGCAACTCTATCCTTTGTCCTCTCCCTTCCTCTTTCTTTCTCTCTACACACAAACACACAAAGAACATACACACAGGCATACAGAGACATTTAGAGGATAAACCATCTCTTTTTGTTGTGTACTATTGAGTTGTAACTGACCTATAGTGGATCCTCCAGTGAGTTTTCAGAGGCAGTTAATCACATGTGAGAAAATTCATCATCCTTCTACAGCAGAGCAGCTGGTTGAATTAAACCACACACCTGCCAGATTGCAAAACAGATTCTTAAGAGTAGGCCACCAGATCTCCAAACCCTTCCTTAGCTAACTGAAAAAGATAAATGGCATGGGAAGAGGGAAGTAGAAAGAACAATTTGGCAAACTGGAATCCAGGGAGTCACAACAGATGGAATCTGAAAACTCTTTATAATCTCCTTAATCAGATAGCAGATTTTTCCCAGAAATGCATCGGCTACCTTAACATTGCTTTTTTTTGGGAACATGCTTTGGGTCCAAGGGCCTTTGGCCCTCATTCAAAATAAACACCACCACTATATCAGATCTAGAAGAGACCTATCCAGACCTTAGAATTATCAGATTGTGTCAGAAGCATCATAAACAGGGATAGTAAGTCACAAAACTTAGCAGAAGCTCTGTGGCAAGAATCTTCCCTCAGTAGTGCCTTAAGAAAAAAAATTCCATGAAGTTGGTACATGAGATTTGGACTTACATCCTCCTAAACAAGAGATAAATAGTATGAGAGACCAGTAGCAGTGTGTTATGCAAGACATTACCGAAGTGACCTGTGATCACATTAAGAGGTGGCTGAGGAAGGGAAGGTTTGACCAGGTAACCGAGTGTGCAAGGAATGGGGAGGTAGAAGATAAAGAGAAGAGACAGACATGCTTCCTTGTGTGTGTGAGACAGTGGATGTACTGGTTATTTTTGTAAAGGAAGTGTCTTTCATCTGCTAGGTAAAAATGCTTGTCTGTCAGATATTTTTCTAACACTGTTGTTAAGTGTCATTGTATTACAGGTAACTCATAGAAACCCTAAAGGATGAAGGACATGAATCCTTGTATAACTTTCTCCGTTTCTCCAAATTCATAGTTTCTTGAGGCAAGCTATTTTGGAGGTGGATGCCACTTCTGCTTTGAAGCTTGTTTTAATCAGGGACTCCACCAAACACTGTCCACCATGGGTAACAATTCTTGCAATTGACGCATCAGTTTCACAACAACCACAAGTTACCTCTGTACAGCAAGTGGACAGACCCGGGCTATAATAATTAGAAGAATATTTGACCAAAAACAATTAAAAACAGGCCTGAGGGCTGCAGGTTAAAATCACCCAGCTTTGGCTTGGTGTTCTAACACTAAGCAGACAAATAAGAGAAACTAGGAAGAAGGATTGGCCATAATTTCCAAAATATAGAAGACCTTTAAAAACCCTTTGTGCACCTTTCTAAGAAGATGGCGCCCAAAGCGAAGAAGGAAGCAAAG